>NC_135138.1:19258775-19388916 GCF_051014445.1 Colletes latitarsis | reverse complement strand
CACGTAATAGCTACAAATGCACGTCGAAAATTTAGCAGGATCCGTGTTCACCGAGCAGAAAAACGACTTCTCGCTAAAATCATGAAAGTCAAAATTCTGTCCAAACGAGACGTACGAGCGATTTTCTAAAAGTTTGCACATGTTGCTACACGTAATAGCTACAAATGCACGTCGAAAATTTAGCAGGATCCGTGTTCACCGAGCAGAAAAACGACTTCTCGCTAAAATCATGAAAGTCAAAATTCTGTCCAAACGAGACGTACGAGCGATTTTCTAAAAGTTTGCACATGTTGCTACACGTAATAGCTACAAATGCACGTCGAAAATTTAGCAGGATCCGTGTTCACCGAGCAGAAAAACGACTTCTCGCTAAAATCATGAAAGTCAAAATTCTGTCCAAACGAGACGTACGAGCGATTTTCTAAAAGTTTGCACATGTTGCTACACGTAATAGCTACAAATGCACGTCGAAAATTTAGCAGGATCCGTGTTCACCGAGCAGAAAAACGACTTCTCGCTAAAATCATGAAAGTCAAAATTCTGTCCAAACGAGACGAACGAGCGATTTTCTAAAAGTTTGCACATGTTGCTACACGTAATAGCTACAAATGCACGTCGAAAATTTAGCAGGATCCGTGTTCACCGAGCAGAAAAACGACTTCTCGCTAAAATCATGAAAGTCAAAATTCTGTCCAAACGAGACGTACGAGCGATTTTCTAAAAGTTTGCACATGTTGCTAC
Source organism: Colletes latitarsis (assembly GCF_051014445.1). NCBI lineage: Eukaryota > Metazoa > Arthropoda > Insecta > Hymenoptera > Colletidae > Colletes > Colletes latitarsis. The sequence continues at coordinate 19,388,175 of NC_135138.1, read as the reverse complement.
ACGTAATAGCTACAAATGCACGTCGAAAATTTAGCAGGATCCGTGTTCACCGAGCAGAAAAACGACTTCTCGCTAAAATCATGAAAGTCAAAATTCTGTCCAAACGAGACGTACGAGCGATTTTCTAAAAGTTTGCACATGTTGCTACACGTAATAGCTACAAATGCACGTCGAAAATTTAGCAGGATCCGTGTTCACCGAGCAGAAAAACGACTTCTCGCTAAAATCATGAAAGTCAAAATTCTGTCCAAACGAGACGTACGAGCGATTTTCTAAAAGTTTGCACATGTTGCTACACGTAATAGCTACAAATGCACGTCGAAAATTTAGCAGGATCCGTGTTCACCGAGCAGAAAAACGACTTCTCGCTAAAATCATGAAAGTCAAAATTCTGTCCAAACGAGACGTACGAGCGATTTTCTAAAAGTTTGCACATGTTGCTACACGTAATAGCTACAAATGCACGTCGAAAATTTAGCAGGATCCGTGTTCACCGAGCAGAAAAACGACTTCTCGCTAAAATCATGAAAGTCAAAATTCTGTCCAAACGAGACGTACGAGCGATTTTCTAAAAGTTTGCACATGTTGCTACACGTAATAGCTACAAATGCACGTCGAAAATTTAGCAGGATCCGTGTTCACCGAGCAGAAAAACGACTTCTCGCTAAAATCATGAAAGTCAAAATTCTGTCCAAACGAGACGTACGAGCGATTTTCTAAAAGTTTGCACATGTTGCTACACGTAATAGCTACAAATGCACGTCGAAAATTTAGCAGGATCCGTGTTCACCGAGCAGAAAAACGACTTCTCGCTAAAATCATGAAAGTCAAAATTCTGTCCAAACGAGACGTACGAGCGATTTTCTAAAAGTTTGCACATGTTGCTACACGTAATAGCTACAAATGCACGTCGAAAATTTAGCAGGATCCGTGTTCACCGAGCAGAAAAACGACTTCTCGCTAAAATCATGAAAGTCAAAATTCTGTCCAAACGAGACGTACGAGCGATTTTCTAAAAGTTTGCACATGTTGCTACACGTAATAGCTACAAATGCACGTCGAAAATTTAGCAGGATCCGTGTTCACCGAGCAGAAAAACGACTTCTCGCTAAAATCATGAAAGTCAAAATTCTGTCCAAACGAGACGTACGAGCGATTTTCTAAAAGTTTGCACATGTTGCTACACGTAATAGCTACAAATGCACGTCGAAAATTTAGCAGGATCCGTGTTCACCGAGCAGAAAAACGACTTCTCGCTAAAATCATGAAAGTCAAAATTCTGTCCAAACGAGACGTACGAGCGATTTTCTAAAAGTTTGCACATGTTGCTACACGTAATAGCTACAAATGCACGTCGAAAATTTAGCAGGATCCGTGTTCACCGAGCAGAAAAACGACTTCTCGCTAAAATCATGAAAGTCAAAATTCTGTCCAAACGAGACGTACGAGCGATTTTCTAAAAGTTTGCACATGTTGCTACACGTAATAGCTACAAATGCACGTCGAAAATTTAGCAGGATCCGTGTTCACCGAGCAGAAAAACGACTTCTCGCTAAAATCATGAAAGTCAAAATTCTGTCCAAACGAGACGTACGAGCGATTTTCTAAAAGTTTGCACATGTTGCTACACGTAATAGCTACAAATGCACGTCGAAAATTTAGCAGGATCCGTGTTCACCGAGCAGAAAAACGACTTCTCGCTAAAATCATGAAAGTCAAAATTCTGTCCAAACGAGACGTACGAGCGATTTTCTAAAAGTTTGCACATGTTGCTACACGTAATAGCTACAAATGCACGTCGAAAATTTAGCAGGATCCGTGTTCACCGAGCAGAAAAACGACTTCTCGCTAAAATCATGAAAGTCAAAATTCTGTCCAAACGAGACGTACGAGCGATTTTCTAAAAGTTTGCACATGTTGCTACACGTAATAGCTACAAATGCACGTCGAAAATTTAGCAGGATCCGTGTTCACCGAGCAGAAAAACGACTTCTCGCTAAAATCATGAAAGTCAAAATTCTGTCCAAACGAGACGTACGAGCGATTTTCTAAAAGTTTGCACATGTTGCTACACGTAATAGCTACAAATGCACGTCGAAAATTTAGCAGGATCCGTGTTCACCGAGCAGAAAAACGACTTCTCGCTAAAATCATGAAAGTCAAAATTCTGTCCAAACGAGACGTACGAGCGATTTTCTAAAAGTTTGCACATGTTGCTACACGTAATAGCTACAAATGCACGTCGAAAATTTAGCAGGATCCGTGTTCACCGAGCAGAAAAACGACTTCTCGCTAAAATCATGAAAGTCAAAATTCTGTCCAAACGAGACGTACGAGCGATTTTCTAAAAGTTTGCACATGTTGCTACACGTAATAGCTACAAATGCACGTCGAAAATTTAGCAGGATCCGTGTTCACCGAGCAGAAAAACGACTTCTCGCTAAAATCATGAAAGTCAAAATTCTGTCCAAACGAGACGTACGAGCGATTTTCTAAAAGTTTGCACATGTTGCTACACGTAATAGCTACAAATGCACGTCGAAAATTTAGCAGGATCCGTGTTCACCGAGCAGAAAAACGACTTCTCGCTAAAATCATGAAAGTCAAAATTCTGTCCAAACGAGACGTACGAGCGATTTTCTAAAAGTTTGCACATGTTGCTACACGTAATAGCTACAAATGCACGTCGAAAATTTAGCAGGATCCGTGTTCACCGAGCAGAAAAACGACTTCTCGCTAAAATCATGAAAGTCAAAATTCTGTCCAAACGAGACGTACGAGCGATTTTCTAAAAGTTTGCACATGTTGCTACACGTAATAGCTACAAATGCACGTCGAAAATTTAGCAGGATCCGTGTTCACCGAGCAGAAAAACGACTTCTCGCTAAAATCATGAAAGTCAAAATTCTGTCCAAACGAGACGTACGAGCGATTTTCTAAAAGTTTGCACATGTTGCTACACGTAATAGCTACAAATGCACGTCGAAAATTTAGCAGGATCCGTGTTCACCGAGCAGAAAAACGACTTCTCGCTAAAATCATGAAAGTCAAAATTCTGTCCAAACGAGACGTACGAGCGATTTTCTAAAAGTTTGCACATGTTGCTACACGTAATAGCTACAAATGCACGTCGAAAATTTAGCAGGATCCGTGTTCACCGAGCAGAAAAACGACTTCTCGCTAAAATCATGAAAGTCAAAATTCTGTCCAAACGAGACGTACGAGCGATTTTCTAAAAGTTTGCACATGTTGCTACACGTAATAGCTACAAATGCACGTCGAAAATTTAGCAGGATCCGTGTTCACCGAGCAGAAAAACGACTTCTCGCTAAAATCATGAAAGTCAAAATTCTGTCCAAACGAGACGTACGAGCGATTTTCTAAAAGTTTGCACATGTTGCTACACGTAATAGCTACAAATGCACGTCGAAAATTTAGCAGGATCCGTGTTCACCGAGCAGAAAAACGACTTCTCGCTAAAATCATGAAAGTCAAAATTCTGTCCAAACGAGACGTACGAGCGATTTTCTAAAAGTTTGCACATGTTGCTACACGTAATAGCTACAAATGCACGTCGAAAATTTAGCAGGATCCGTGTTCACCGAGCAGAAAAACGACTTCTCGCTAAAATCATGAAAGTCAAAATTCTGTCCAAACGAGACGTACGAGCGATTTTCTAAAAGTTTGCACATGTTGCTACACGTAATAGCTACAAATGCACGTCGAAAATTTAGCAGGATCCGTGTTCACCGAGCAGAAAAACGACTTCTCGCTAAAATCATGAAAGTCAAAATTCTGTCCAAACGAGACGTACGAGCGATTTTCTAAAAGTTTGCACATGTTGCTACACGTAATAGCTACAAATGCACGTCGAAAATTTAGCAGGATCCGTGTTCACCGAGCAGAAAAACGACTTCTCGCTAAAATCATGAAAGTCAAAATTCTGTCCAAACGAGACGTACGAGCGATTTTCTAAAAGTTTGCACATGTTGCTACACGTAATAGCTACAAATGCACGTCGAAAATTTAGCAGGATCCGTGTTCACCGAGCAGAAAAACGACTTCTCGCTAAAATCATGAAAGTCAAAATTCTGTCCAAACGAGACGTACGAGCGATTTTCTAAAAGTTTGCACATGTTGCTACACGTAATAGCTACAAATGCACGTCGAAAATTTAGCAGGATCCGTGTTCACCGAGCAGAAAAACGACTTCTCGCTAAAATCATGAAAGTCAAAATTCTGTCCAAACGAGACGTACGAGCGATTTTCTAAAAGTTTGCACATGTTGCTACACGTAATAGCTACAAATGCACGTCGAAAATTTAGCAGGATCCGTGTTCACCGAGCAGAAAAACGACTTCTCGCTAAAATCATGAAAGTCAAAATTCTGTCCAAACGAGACGTACGAGCGATTTTCTAAAAGTTTGCACATGTTGCTACACGTAATAGCTACAAATGCACGTCGAAAATTTAGCAGGATCCGTGTTCACCGAGCAGAAAAACGACTTCTCGCTAAAATCATGAAAGTCAAAATTCTGTCCAAACGAGACGTACGAGCGATTTTCTAAAAGTTTGCACATGTTGCTACACGTAATAGCTACAAATGCACGTCGAAAATTTAGCAGGATCCGTGTTCACCGAGCAGAAAAACGACTTCTCGCTAAAATCATGAAAGTCAAAATTCTGTCCAAACGAGACGTACGAGCGATTTTCTAAAAGTTTGCACATGTTGCTACACGTAATAGCTACAAATGCACGTCGAAAATTTAGCAGGATCCGTGTTCACCGAGCAGAAAAACGACTTCTCGCTAAAATCATGAAAGTCAAAATTCTGTCCAAACGAGACGTACGAGCGATTTTCTAAAAGTTTGCACATGTTGCTACACGTAATAGCTACAAATGCACGTCGAAAATTTAGCAGGATCCGTGTTCACCGAGCAGAAAAACGACTTCTCGCTAAAATCATGAAAGTCAAAATTCTGTCCAAACGAGACGTACGAGCGATTTTCTAAAAGTTTGCACATGTTGCTACACGTAATAGCTACAAATGCACGTCGAAAATTTAGCAGGATCCGTGTTCACCGAGCAGAAAAACGACTTCTCGCTAAAATCATGAAAGTCAAAATTCTGTCCAAACGAGACGTACGAGCGATTTTCTAAAAGTTTGCACATGTTGCTACACGTAATAGCTACAAATGCACGTCGAAAATTTAGCAGGATCCGTGTTCACCGAGCAGAAAAACGACTTCTCGCTAAAATCATGAAAGTCAAAATTCTGTCCAAACGAGACGTACGAGCGATTTTCTAAAAGTTTGCACATGTTGCTACACGTAATAGCTACAAATGCACGTCGAAAATTTAGCAGGATCCGTGTTCACCGAGCAGAAAAACGACTTCTCGCTAAAATCATGAAAGTCAAAATTCTGTCCAAACGAGACGTACGAGCGATTTTCTAAAAGTTTGCACATGTTGCTACACGTAATAGCTACAAATGCACGTCGAAAATTTAGCAGGATCCGTGTTCACCGAGCAGAAAAACGACTTCTCGCTAAAATCATGAAAGTCAAAATTCTGTCCAAACGAGACGTACGAGCGATTTTCTAAAAGTTTGCACATGTTGCTACACGTAATAGCTACAAATGCACGTCGAAAATTTAGCAGGATCCGTGTTCACCGAGCAGAAAAACGACTTCTCGCTAAAATCATGAAAGTCAAAATTCTGTCCAAACGAGACGTACGAGCGATTTTCTAAAAGTTTGCACATGTTGCTACACGTAATAGCTACAAATGCACGTCGAAAATTTAGCAGGATCCGTGTTCACCGAGCAGAAAAACGACTTCTCGCTAAAATCATGAAAGTCAAAATTCTGTCCAAACGAGACGTACGAGCGATTTTCTAAAAGTTTGCACATGTTGCTACACGTAATAGCTACAAATGCACGTCGAAAATTTAGCAGGATCCGTGTTCACCGAGCAGAAAAACGACTTCTCGCTAAAATCATGAAAGTCAAAATTCTGTCCAAACGAGACGTACGAGCGATTTTCTAAAAGTTTGCACATGTTGCTACACGTAATAGCTACAAATGCACGTCGAAAATTTAGCAGGATCCGTGTTCACCGAGCAGAAAAACGACTTCTCGCTAAAATCATGAAAGTCAAAATTCTGTCCAAACGAGACGTACGAGCGATTTTCTAAAAGTTTGCACATGTTGCTACACGTAATAGCTACAAATGCACGTCGAAAATTTAGCAGGATCCGTGTTCACCGAGCAGAAAAACGACTTCTCGCTAAAATCATGAAAGTCAAAATTCTGTCCAAACGAGACGTACGAGCGATTTTCTAAAAGTTTGCACATGTTGCTACACGTAATAGCTACAAATGCACGTCGAAAATTTAGCAGGATCCGTGTTCACCGAGCAGAAAAACGACTTCTCGCTAAAATCATGAAAGTCAAAATTCTGTCCAAACGAGACGTACGAGCGATTTTCTAAAAGTTTGCACATGTTGCTACACGTAATAGCTACAAATGCACGTCGAAAATTTAGCAGGATCCGTGTTCACCGAGCAGAAAAACGACTTCTCGCTAAAATCATGAAAGTCAAAATTCTGTCCAAACGAGACGTACGAGCGATTTTCTAAAAGTTTGCACATGTTGCTACACGTAATAGCTACAAATGCACGTCGAAAATTTAGCAGGATCCGTGTTCACCGAGCAGAAAAACGACTTCTCGCTAAAATCATGAAAGTCAAAATTCTGTCCAAACGAGACGTACGAGCGATTTTCTAAAAGTTTGCACATGTTGCTACACGTAATAGCTACAAATGCACGTCGAAAATTTAGCAGGATCCGTGTTCACCGAGCAGAAAAACGACTTCTCGCTAAAATCATGAAAGTCAAAATTCTGTCCAAACGAGACGTACGAGCGATTTTCTAAAAGTTTGCACATGTTGCTACACGTAATAGCTACAAATGCACGTCGAAAATTTAGCAGGATCCGTGTTCACCGAGCAGAAAAACGACTTCTCGCTAAAATCATGAAAGTCAAAATTCTGTCCAAACGAGACGTACGAGCGATTTTCTAAAAGTTTGCACATGTTGCTACACGTAATAGCTACAAATGCACGTCGAAAATTTAGCAGGATCCGTGTTCACCGAGCAGAAAAACGACTTCTCGCTAAAATCATGAAAGTCAAAATTCTGTCCAAACGAGACGTACGAGCGATTTTCTAAAAGTTTGCACATGTTGCTACACGTAATAGCTACAAATGCACGTCGAAAATTTAGCAGGATCCGTGTTCACCGAGCAGAAAAACGACTTCTCGCTAAAATCATGAAAGTCAAAATTCTGTCCAAACGAGACGTACGAGCGATTTTCTAAAAGTTTGCACATGTTGCTACACGTAATAGCTACAAATGCACGTCGAAAATTTAGCAGGATCCGTGTTCACCGAGCAGAAAAACGACTTCTCGCTAAAATCATGAAAGTCAAAATTCTGTCCAAACGAGACGTACGAGCGATTTTCTAAAAGTTTGCACATGTTGCTACACGTAATAGCTACAAATGCACGTCGAAAATTTAGCAGGATCCGTGTTCACCGAGCAGAAAAACGACTTCTCGCTAAAATCATGAAAGTCAAAATTCTGTCCAAACGAGACGTACGAGCGATTTTCTAAAAGTTTGCACATGTTGCTACACGTAATAGCTACAAATGCACGTCGAAAATTTAGCAGGATCCGTGTTCACCGAGCAGAAAAACGACTTCTCGCTAAAATCATGAAAGTCAAAATTCTGTCCAAACGAGACGTACGAGCGATTTTCTAAAAGTTTGCACATGTTGCTACACGTAATAGCTACAAATGCACGTCGAAAATTTAGCAGGATCCGTGTTCACCGAGCAGAAAAACGACTTCTCGCTAAAATCATGAAAGTCAAAATTCTGTCCAAACGAGACGTACGAGCGATTTTCTAAAAGTTTGCACATGTTGCTACACGTAATAGCTACAAATGCACGTCGAAAATTTAGCAGGATCCGTGTTCACCGAGCAGAAAAACGACTTCTCGCTAAAATCATGAAAGTCAAAATTCTGTCCAAACGAGACGTACGAGCGATTTTCTAAAAGTTTGCACATGTTGCTACACGTAATAGCTACAAATGCACGTCGAAAATTTAGCAGGATCCGTGTTCACCGAGCAGAAAAACGACTTCTCGCTAAAATCATGAAAGTCAAAATTCTGTCCAAACGAGACGTACGAGCGATTTTCTAAAAGTTTGCACATGTTGCTACACGTAATAGCTACAAATGCACGTCGAAAATTTAGCAGGATCCGTGTTCACCGAGCAGAAAAACGACTTCTCGCTAAAATCATGAAAGTCAAAATTCTGTCCAAACGAGACGTACGAGCGATTTTCTAAAAGTTTGCACATGTTGCTACACGTAATAGCTACAAATGCACGTCGAAAATTTAGCAGGATCCGTGTTCACCGAGCAGAAAAACGACTTCTCGCTAAAATCATGAAAGTCAAAATTCTGTCCAAACGAGACGTACGAGCGATTTTCTAAAAGTTTGCACATGTTGCTACACGTAATAGCTACAAATGCACGTCGAAAATTTAGCAGGATCCGTGTTCACCGAGCAGAAAAACGACTTCTCGCTAAAATCATGAAAGTCAAAATTCTGTCCAAACGAGACGTACGAGCGATTTTCTAAAAGTTTGCACATGTTGCTACACGTAATAGCTACAAATGCACGTCGAAAATTTAGCAGGATCCGTGTTCACCGAGCAGAAAAACGACTTCTCGCTAAAATCATGAAAGTCAAAATTCTGTCCAAACGAGACGTACGAGCGATTTTCTAAAAGTTTGCACATGTTGCTACACGTAATAGCTACAAATGCACGTCGAAAATTTAGCAGGATCCGTGTTCACCGAGCAGAAAAACGACTTCTCGCTAAAATCATGAAAGTCAAAATTCTGTCCAAACGAGACGTACGAGCGATTTTCTAAAAGTTTGCACATGTTGCTACACGTAATAGCTACAAATGCACGTCGAAAATTTAGCAGGATCCGTGTTCACCGAGCAGAAAAACGACTTCTCGCTAAAATCATGAAAGTCAAAATTCTGTCCAAACGAGACGTACGAGCGATTTTCTAAAAGTTTGCACATGTTGCTACACGTAATAGCTACAAATGCACGTCGAAAATTTAGCAGGATCCGTGTTCACCGAGCAGAAAAACGACTTCTCGCTAAAATCATGAAAGTCAAAATTCTGTCCAAACGAGACGTACGAGCGATTTTCTAAAAGTTTGCACATGTTGCTACACGTAATAGCTACAAATGCACGTCGAAAATTTAGCAGGATCCGTGTTCACCGAGCAGAAAAACGACTTCTCGCTAAAATCATGAAAGTCAAAATTCTGTCCAAACGAGACGTACGAGCGATTTTCTAAAAGTTTGCACATGTTGCTACACGTAATAGCTACAAATGCACGTCGAAAATTTAGCAGGATCCGTGTTCACCGAGCAGAAAAACGACTTCTCGCTAAAATCATGAAAGTCAAAATTCTGTCCAAACGAGACGTACGAGCGATTTTCTAAAAGTTTGCACATGTTGCTACACGTAATAGCTACAAATGCACGTCGAAAATTTAGCAGGATCCGTGTTCACCGAGCAGAAAAACGACTTCTCGCTAAAATCATGAAAGTCAAAATTCTGTCCAAACGAGACGTACGAGCGATTTTCTAAAAGTTTGCACATGTTGCTACACGTAATAGCTACAAATGCACGTCGAAAATTTAGCAGGATCCGTGTTCACCGAGCAGAAAAACGACTTCTCGCTAAAATCATGAAAGTCAAAATTCTGTCCAAACGAGACGTACGAGCGATTTTCTAAAAGTTTGCACATGTTGCTACACGTAATAGCTACAAATGCACGTCGAAAATTTAGCAGGATCCGTGTTCACCGAGCAGAAAAACGACTTCTCGCTAAAATCATGAAAGTCAAAATTCTGTCCAAACGAGACGTACGAGCGATTTTCTAAAAGTTTGCACATGTTGCTACACGTAATAGCTACAAATGCACGTCGAAAATTTAGCAGGATCCGTGTTCACCGAGCAGAAAAACGACTTCTCGCTAAAATCATGAAAGTCAAAATTCTGTCCAAACGAGACGTACGAGCGATTTTCTAAAAGTTTGCACATGTTGCTACACGTAATAGCTACAAATGCACGTCGAAAATTTAGCAGGATCCGTGTTCACCGAGCAGAAAAACGACTTCTCGCTAAAATCATGAAAGTCAAAATTCTGTCCAAACGAGACGTACGAGCGATTTTCTAAAAGTTTGCACATGTTGCTACACGTAATAGCTACAAATGCACGTCGAAAATTTAGCAGGATCCGTGTTCACCGAGCAGAAAAACGACTTCTCGCTAAAATCATGAAAGTCAAAATTCTGTCCAAACGAGACGTACGAGCGATTTTCTAAAAGTTTGCACATGTTGCTACACGTAATAGCTACAAATGCACGTCGAAAATTTAGCAGGATCCGTGTTCACCGAGCAGAAAAACGACTTCTCGCTAAAATCATGAAAGTCAAAATTCTGTCCAAACGAGACGTACGAGCGATTTTCTAAAAGTTTGCACATGTTGCTACACGTAATAGCTACAAATGCACGTCGAAAATTTAGCAGGATCCGTGTTCACCGAGCAGAAAAACGACTTCTCGCTAAAATCATGAAAGTCAAAATTCTGTCCAAACGAGACGTACGAGCGATTTTCTAAAAGTTTGCACATGTTGCTACACGTAATAGCTACAAATGCACGTCGAAAATTTAGCAGGATCCGTGTTCACCGAGCAGAAAAACGACTTCTCGCTAAAATCATGAAAGTCAAAATTCTGTCCAAACGAGACGTACGAGCGATTTTCTAAAAGTTTGCACATGTTGCTACACGTAATAGCTACAAATGCACGTCGAAAATTTAGCAGGATCCGTGTTCACCGAGCAGAAAAACGACTTCTCGCTAAAATCATGAAAGTCAAAATTCTGTCCAAACGAGACGTACGAGCGATTTTCTAAAAGTTTGTACATGTTGCTACACGTAATAGCTACAAATGCACGTCGAAAATTTAGCAGGATCCGTGTTCACCGAGCAGAAAAACGACTTCTCGCTAAAATCATGAAAGTCAAAATTCTGTCCAAACGAGACGTACGAGCGATTTTCTAAAAGTTTGCACATGTTGCTACACGTAATAGCTACAAATGCACGTCGAAAATTTAGCAGGATCCGTGTTCACCGAGCAGAAAAACGACTTCTCGCTAAAATCATGAAAGTCAAAATTCTGTCCAAACGAGACGTACGAGCGATTTTCTAAAAGTTTGCACATGTTGCTACACGTAATAGCTACAAATGCACGTCGAAAATTTAGCAGGATCCGTGTTCACCGAGCAGAAAAACGACTTCTCGCTAAAATCATGAAAGTCAAAATTCTGTCCAAACGAGACGTACGAGCGATTTTCTAAAAGTTTGCACATGTTGCTACACGTAATAGCTACAAATGCACGTCGAAAATTTAGCAGGATCCGTGTTCACCGAGCAGAAAAACGACTTCTCGCTAAAATCATGAAAGTCAAAATTCTGTCCAAACGAGACGTACGAGCGATTTTCTAAAAGTTTGCACATGTTGCTACACGTAATAGCTACAAATGCACGTCGAAAATTTAGCAGGATCCGTGTTCACCGAGCAGAAAAACGACTTCTCGCTAAAATCATGAAAGTCAAAATTCTGTCCAAACGAGACGTACGAGCGATTTTCTAAAAGTTTGCACATGTTGCTACTGTCACGTCCCGGTTTTTCGTCGCGGTAAAATAAAAGAGATCACCACGAATCCGGGTCGTCACGATTTGAGTAGTTGTTTTTGGTCCACGTGGCACTTCCGTCCACGTCTAACCGGGATTTTAACGCACGGTAACAGGCTTCAAGCGTACAATAGGATAGGGACTCACCGGTTGATGTTAAGTTGCCGGTACGCTGGTTGACGAACTATTTGCGGCCGCTGGTGCTGAAGGAAGCTGTAGGTAATTTGCCGGCTGTAGATCGGCGAATGAAGGAGCAGTTCACAGCTGCTGGTGATGCAGGAGTCCGTCGGTAATGAGCCGACTGCAGAACGGCGAATGGAAGAGCAGCTCGCAGCTGCTGATGATGCAGGAATCCGTCGGCAATGAACCGACTGCAGAACGGCGAATGGAAGAGCAGCTCACGGCTGCTGATGATGCAGGAATCCGTCGGCAATATGCCGGCTGTAGATCTGGCGCTGCCTTGGTGTTTTATGCCAGCTCTGGCATTGAACGGTTGATACGAGGATCGTTAACGGCGGCTGCCGTCTGCTGCGTTGTGACAGGAGTCGGTACGGCGAAATGCTGCCACGGCGTTACCCTAAATTCTGGGGTGTCTGCCAGCGAAGATACAGCTACGACGACTGGATACTGGATTTTTACTATTGAAGTAATCACTGGCACCTCGCGAACTCCCAACGGATATTTCTCCGCGACCGCCGGATAATATAATTCCGCGAATACTTTTCGTAGTTGAGCCTTACGGCCTGCGCGTCGGTTCTTAGGCATTGACTCTCACTATTATATTGCTTAAACAATTATGAAATGAATTTACGCGATCAATGAAATGCTCGCCTGAAGAATCTCTCAAAGCAGGTTAACTCTCCGTGAAACCCCGTGCCTCTGGTGGGCACAGATAGGTCCCCTTTGAATTAACACGGTTCTGAGAGGAATGATGGAAATATTCGCCACACTGTCCCGTGCCTCTGGTGGGCACTGATAGACAGGTTTTGAACAGGAATAGGTATGAATATTATAGGCGGAAACAGTTTTCCACAAATCCCGTGCCTCTGGTGGGCACCGATAGATTTGCTTGAACCGTGATAGGATTATTTGGTAAAGGTGTGGTCGTTCTGGAACACACAGTCGAGTTACTATAATATTCAATCTTGACTTTGATGCGATTAAATTCAATGCCGAAGATGCTTTACTTCAAGTTATTCAAAATGAAGTTATACTTAATGCGAAGTAAGAAGTTAGTTGTAAATTATGAATTATTACTTTATAAAAATTGTGATCCCTTGCTCGGATCGAGTAGTAGTTAATTATCGACGAGGTTTGATTGAATTGAGACGTTGAAGTATTAAAATCGTAGTTTATTTCGTAGTACAATTAAGGACCCTTTGCTCGAGTCTTGGATTAGAATATAGAACGCTGCGGACAATTAGCGCGACTATTAAGACGACGACTAAAGGCTCTCGCTCTCATTAGAGCGCTTAATTTATATGATTTTTCCTTTCTAGGTTGGACAGAAAACGCTGTTGAGAACTCCTGGCTGGAGCGAGATGAAAGTGCAGTCTCAGCAGTTGGTGGTTAGAACGGTGCAGGTATTGCGCGACAGCAATACTGCGTCAGCAGCTACTGGTGCGAGGAGGATGGCTGCTCTCGTGCTCTCTCTCTCCCTCTGGGAACTGCTGATTCAGCGCGTGCCTCTATGCTGGAGCTGGCCGGATGCTGCTATCTTGGCTCCACGTACCGGGTGCTCGGCGAAATGTGTACAACGGGTGTCTCGATTGAATTTGTACAATGTTTAATAAATGTTGTTCATAATAAATGTTATTTAACTGAGCTGGTCCCTGATAATACAATTCTCCTACTCTTAATTAATAATAAAAATCCTCACGTTCCTCCATTCTTAGTTAACAATTCAAATTCTCACATACGTCCATTCTTATTTAACAATTCAAATTCATGCGTTCCTTCATTCTTTTAATTATGCATAAAATTTGTTATAAACGTATAGTACTGATTATTGTTTATAATAATAGAAAACGTTACAATGTTGATTCGTAATACTGAACATTATTTATAATAATGGAAAATACTGAATATAAATGATACAGAGTACTTAATACCTTAATTTACAATACTGAATATTATTTATAACAAAAGGGGAATATTAATATGGTTATTCGCGATACGGAATATAAATGAAAATCCTACAACATTAAATATAAATTCGTTATATTATTTATGATGAAAGAGAATATATTGAATTGAACGATAATACATTAATTTTAATTAACAAAGTACGGAATATAGTAATAGAAAACATGCTAGATCAAACGTCGTGCGTACGACGTAACACTACACGTAATAGCTACAAATGCACGTCGAAAATTTAGCAGGATCCGTGTTCACCGAGCAGAAAAACGACTTCTCGCTAAAATCATGAAAGTCAAAATTCTGTCCAAACGAGACGTACGAGCGATTTTCTAAAAGTTTGCACATGTTGCTACACGTAATAGCTACAAATGCACGTCGAAAATTTAGCAGGATCCGTGTTCACCGAGCAGAAAAACGACTTCTCGCTAAAATCATGAAAGTCAAAATTCTGTCCAAACGAGACGTACGAGCGATTTTCTAAAAGTTTGCACATGTTGCTACACGTAATAGCTACAAATGCACGTCGAAAATTTAGCAGGATCCGTGTTCACCGAGCAGAAAAACGACTTCTCGCTAAAATCATGAAAGTCAAAATTCTGTCCAAACGAGACGTACGAGCGATTTTCTAAAAGTTTGCACATGTTGCTACACGTAATAGCTACAAATGCACGTCGAAAATTTAGCAGGATCCGTGTTCACCGAGCAGAAAAACGACTTCTCGCTAAAATCATGAAAGTCAAAATTCTGTCCAAACGAGACGTACGAGCGATTTTCTAAAAGTTTGCACATGTTGCTACACGTAATAGCTACAAATGCACGTCGAAAATTTAGCAGGATCCGTGTTCACCGAGCAGAAAAACGACTTCTCGCTAAAATCATGAAAGTCAAAATTCTGTCCAAACGAGACGTACGAGCGATTTTCTAAAAGTTTGCACATGTTGCTACACGTAATAGCTACAAATGCACGTCGAAAATTTAGCAGGATCCGTGTTCACCGAGCAGAAAAACGACTTCTCGCTAAAATCATGAAAGTCAAAATTCTGTCCAAACGAGACGTACGAGCGATTTTCTAAAAGTTTGCACATGTTGCTACACGTAATAGCTACAAATGCACGTCGAAAATTTAGCAGGATCCGTGTTCACCGAGCAGAAAAACGACTTCTCGCTAAAATCATGAAAGTCAAAATTCTGTCCAAACGAGACGTACGAGCGATTTTCTAAAAGTTTGCACATGTTGCTACACGTAATAGCTACAAATGCACGTCGAAAATTTAGCAGGATCCGTGTTCACCGAGCAGAAAAACGACTTCTCGCTAAAATCATGAAAGTCAAAATTCTGTCCAAACGAGACGTACGAGCGATTTTCTAAAAGTTTGCACATGTTGCTACACGTAATAGCTACAAATGCACGTCGAAAATTTAGCAGGATCCGTGTTCACCGAGCAGAAAAACGACTTCTCGCTAAAATCATGAAAGTCAAAATTCTGTCCAAACGAGACGTACGAGCGATTTTCTAAAAGTTTGCACATGTTGCTACACGTAATAGCTACAAATGCACGTCGAAAATTTAGCAGGATCCGTGTTCACCGAGCAGAAAAACGACTTCTCGCTAAAATCATGAAAGTCAAAATTCTGTCCAAACGAGACGTACGAGCGATTTTCTAAAAGTTTGCACATGTTGCTACACGTAATAGCTACAAATGCACGTCGAAAATTTAGCAGGATCCGTGTTCACCGAGCAGAAAAACGACTTCTCGCTAAAATCATGAAAGTCAAAATTCTGTCCAAACGAGACGTACGAGCGATTTTCTAAAAGTTTGCACATGTTGCTACACGTAATAGCTACAAATGCACGTCGAAAATTTAGCAGGATCCGTGTTCACCGAGCAGAAAAACGACTTCTCGCTAAAATCATGAAAGTCAAAATTCTGTCCAAACGAGACGTACGAGCGATTTTCTAAAAGTTTGCACATGTTGCTACACGTAATAGCTACAAATGCACGTCGAAAATTTAGCAGGATCCGTGTTCACCGAGCAGAAAAACGACTTCTCGCTAAAATCATGAAAGTCAAAATTCTGTCCAAACGAGACGTACGAGCGATTTTCTAAAAGTTTGCACATGTTGCTACACGTAATAGCTACAAATGCACGTCGAAAATTTAGCAGGATCCGTGTTCACCGAGCAGAAAAACGACTTCTCGCTAAAATCATGAAAGTCAAAATTCTGTCCAAACGAGACGTACGAGCGATTTTCTAAAAGTTTGCACATGTTGCTACACGTAATAGCTACAAATGCACGTCGAAAATTTAGCAGGATCCGTGTTCACCGAGCAGAAAAACGACTTCTCGCTAAAATCATGAAAGTCAAAATTCTGTCCAAACGAGACGTACGAGCGATTTTCTAAAAGTTTGCACATGTTGCTACACGTAATAGCTACAAATGCACGTCGAAAATTTAGCAGGATCCGTGTTCACCGAGCAGAAAAACGACTTCTCGCTAAAATCATGAAAGTCAAAATTCTGTCCAAACGAGACGTACGAGCGATTTTCTAAAAGTTTGCACATGTTGCTACACGTAATAGCTACAAATGCACGTCGAAAATTTAGCAGGATCCGTGTTCACCGAGCAGAAAAACGACTTCTCGCTAAAATCATGAAAGTCAAAATTCTGTCCAAACGAGACGTACGAGCGATTTTCTAAAAGTTTGCACATGTTGCTACACGTAATAGCTACAAATGCACGTCGAAAATTTAGCAGGATCCGTGTTCACCGAGCAGAAAAACGACTTCTCGCTAAAATCATGAAAGTCAAAATTCTGTCCAAACGAGACGTACGAGCGATTTTCTAAAAGTTTGCACATGTTGCTACACGTAATAGCTACAAATGCACGTCGAAAATTTAGCAGGATCCGTGTTCACCGAGCAGAAAAACGACTTCTCGCTAAAATCATGAAAGTCAAAATTCTGTCCAAACGAGACGTACGAGCGATTTTCTAAAAGTTTGCACATGTTGCTACACGTAATAGCTACAAATGCACGTCGAAAATTTAGCAGGATCCGTGTTCACCGAGCAGAAAAACGACTTCTCGCTAAAATCATGAAAGTCAAAATTCTGTCCAAACGAGACGTACGAGCGATTTTCTAAAAGTTTGCACATGTTGCTACACGTAATAGCTACAAATGCACGTCGAAAATTTAGCAGGATCCGTGTTCACCGAGCAGAAAAACGACTTCTCGCTAAAATCATGAAAGTCAAAATTCTGTCCAAACGAGACGTACGAGCGATTTTCTAAAAGTTTGCACATGTTGCTACACGTAATAGCTACAAATGCACGTCGAAAATTTAGCAGGATCCGTGTTCACCGAGCAGAAAAACGACTTCTCGCTAAAATCATGAAAGTCAAAATTCTGTCCAAACGAGACGTACGAGCGATTTTCTAAAAGTTTGCACATGTTGCTACACGTAATAGCTACAAATGCACGTCGAAAATTTAGCAGGATCCGTGTTCACCGAGCAGAAAAACGACTTCTCGCTAAAATCATGAAAGTCAAAATTCTGTCCAAACGAGACGTACGAGCGATTTTCTAAAAGTTTGCACATGTTGCTACACGTAATAGCTACAAATGCACGTCGAAAATTTAGCAGGATCCGTGTTCACCGAGCAGAAAAACGACTTCTCGCTAAAATCATGAAAGTCAAAATTCTGTCCAAACGAGACGTACGAGCGATTTTCTAAAAGTTTGCACATGTTGCTACACGTAATAGCTACAAATGCACGTCGAAAATTTAGCAGGATCCGTGTTCACCGAGCAGAAAAACGACTTCTCGCTAAAATCATGAAAGTCAAAATTCTGTCCAAACGAGACGTACGAGCGATTTTCTAAAAGTTTGCACATGTTGCTACACGTAATAGCTACAAATGCACGTCGAAAATTTAGCAGGATCCGTGTTCACCGAGCAGAAAAACGACTTCTCGCTAAAATCATGAAAGTCAAAATTCTGTCCAAACGAGACGTACGAGCGATTTTCTAAAAGTTTGCACATGTTGCTACACGTAATAGCTACAAATGCACGTCGAAAATTTAGCAGGATCCGTGTTCACCGAGCAGAAAAACGACTTCTCGCTAAAATCATGAAAGTCAAAATTCTGTCCAAACGAGACGTACGAGCGATTTTCTAAAAGTTTGCACATGTTGCTACACGTAATAGCTACAAATGCACGTCGAAAATTTAGCAGGATCCGTGTTCACCGAGCAGAAAAACGACTTCTCGCTAAAATCATGAAAGTCAAAATTCTGTCCAAACGAGACGTACGAGCGATTTTCTAAAAGTTTGCACATGTTGCTACACGTAATAGCTACAAATGCACGTCGAAAATTTAGCAGGATCCGTGTTCACCGAGCAGAAAAACGACTTCTCGCTAAAATCATGAAAGTCAAAATTCTGTCCAAACGAGACGTACGAGCGATTTTCTAAAAGTTTGCACATGTTGCTACACGTAATAGCTACAAATGCACGTCGAAAATTTAGCAGGATCCGTGTTCACCGAGCAGAAAAACGACTTCTCGCTAAAATCATGAAAGTCAAAATTCTGTCCAAACGAGACGTACGAGCGATTTTCTAAAAGTTTGCACATGTTGCTACACGTAATAGCTACAAATGCACGTCGAAAATTTAGCAGGATCCGTGTTCACCGAGCAGAAAAACGACTTCTCGCTAAAATCATGAAAGTCAAAATTCTGTCCAAACGAGACGTACGAGCGATTTTCTAAAAGTTTGCACATGTTGCTACACGTAATAGCTACAAATGCACGTCGAAAATTTAGCAGGATCCGTGTTCACCGAGCAGAAAAACGACTTCTCGCTAAAATCATGAAAGTCAAAATTCTGTCCAAACGAGACGTACGAGCGATTTTCTAAAAGTTTGCACATGTTGCTACACGTAATAGCTACAAATGCACGTCGAAAATTTAGCAGGATCCGTGTTCACCGAGCAGAAAAACGACTTCTCGCTAAAATCATGAAAGTCAAAATTCTGTCCAAACGAGACGTACGAGCGATTTTCTAAAAGTTTGCACATGTTGCTACACGTAATAGCTACAAATGCACGTCGAAAATTTAGCAGGATCCGTGTTCACCGAGCAGAAAAACGACTTCTCGCTAAAATCATGAAAGTCAAAATTCTGTCCAAACGAGACGTACGAGCGATTTTCTAAAAGTTTGCACATGTTGCTACACGTAATAGCTACAAATGCACGTCGAAAATTTAGCAGGATCCGTGTTCACCGAGCAGAAAAACGACTTCTCGCTAAAATCATGAAAGTCAAAATTCTGTCCAAACGAGACGTACGAGCGATTTTCTAAAAGTTTGCACATGTTGCTACACGTAATAGCTACAAATGCACGTCGAAAATTTAGCAGGATCCGTGTTCACCGAGCAGAAAAACGACTTCTCGCTAAAATCATGAAAGTCAAAATTCTGTCCAAACGAGACGTACGAGCGATTTTCTAAAAGTTTGCACATGTTGCTACACGTAATAGCTACAAATGCACGTCGAAAATTTAGCAGGATCCGTGTTCACCGAGCAGAAAAACGACTTCTCGCTAAAATCATGAAAGTCAAAATTCTGTCCAAACGAGACGTACGAGCGATTTTCTAAAAGTTTGCACATGTTGCTACACGTAATAGCTACAAATGCACGTCGAAAATTTAGCAGGATCCGTGTTCACCGAGCAGAAAAACGACTTCTCGCTAAAATCATGAAAGTCAAAATTCTGTCCAAACGAGACGTACGAGCGATTTTCTAAAAGTTTGCACATGTTGCTACACGTAATAGCTACAAATGCACGTCGAAAATTTAGCAGGATCCGTGTTCACCGAGCAGAAAAACGACTTCTCGCTAAAATCATGAAAGTCAAAATTCTGTCCAAACGAGACGTACGAGCGATTTTCTAAAAGTTTGCACATGTTGCTACACGTAATAGCTACAAATGCACGTCGAAAATTTAGCAGGATCCGTGTTCACCGAGCAGAAAAACGACTTCTCGCTAAAATCATGAAAGTCAAAATTCTGTCCAAACGAGACGTACGAGCGATTTTCTAAAAGTTTGCACATGTTGCTACACGTAATAGCTACAAATGCACGTCGAAAATTTAGCAGGATCCGTGTTCACCGAGCAGAAAAACGACTTCTCGCTAAAATCATGAAAGTCAAAATTCTGTCCAAACGAGACGTACGAGCGATTTTCTAAAAGTTTGCACATGTTGCTACACGTAATAGCTACAAATGCACGTCGAAAATTTAGCAGGATCCGTGTTCACCGAGCAGAAAAACGACTTCTCGCTAAAATCATGAAAGTCAAAATTCTGTCCAAACGAGACGTACGAGCGATTTTCTAAAAGTTTGCACATGTTGCTACACGTAATAGCTACAAATGCACGTCGAAAATTTAGCAGGATCCGTGTTCACCGAGCAGAAAAACGACTTCTCGCTAAAATCATGAAAGTCAAAATTCTGTCCAAACGAGACGTACGAGCGATTTTCTAAAAGTTTGCACATGTTGCTACACGTAATAGCTACAAATGCACGTCGAAAATTTAGCAGGATCCGTGTTCACCGAGCAGAAAAACGACTTCTCGCTAAAATCATGAAAGTCAAAATTCTGTCCAAACGAGACGTACGAGCGATTTTCTAAAAGTTTGCACATGTTGCTACACGTAATAGCTACAAATGCACGTCGAAAATTTAGCAGGATCCGTGTTCACCGAGCAGAAAAACGACTTCTCGCTAAAATCATGAAAGTCAAAATTCTGTCCAAACGAGACGTACGAGCGATTTTCTAAAAGTTTGCACATGTTGCTACACGTAATAGCTACAAATGCACGTCGAAAATTTAGCAGGATCCGTGTTCACCGAGCAGAAAAACGACTTCTCGCTAAAATCATGAAAGTCAAAATTCTGTCCAAACGAGACGTACGAGCGATTTTCTAAAAGTTTGCACATGTTGCTACACGTAATAGCTACAAATGCACGTCGAAAATTTAGCAGGATCCGTGTTCACCGAGCAGAAAAACGACTTCTCGCTAAAATCATGAAAGTCAAAATTCTGTCCAAACGAGACGTACGAGCGATTTTCTAAAAGTTTGCACATGTTGCTACACGTAATAGCTACAAATGCACGTCGAAAATTTAGCAGGATCCGTGTTCACCGAGCAGAAAAACGACTTCTCGCTAAAATCATGAAAGTCAAAATTCTGTCCAAACGAGACGTACGAGCGATTTTCTAAAAGTTTGCACATGTTGCTACACGTAATAGCTACAAATGCACGTCGAAAATTTAGCAGGATCCGTGTTCACCGAGCAGAAAAACGACTTCTCGCTAAAATCATGAAAGTCAAAATTCTGTCCAAACGAGACGTACGAGCGATTTTCTAAAAGTTTGCACATGTTGCTACACGTAATAGCTACAAATGCACGTCGAAAATTTAGCAGGATCCGTGTTCACCGAGCAGAAAAACGACTTCTCGCTAAAATCATGAAAGTCAAAATTCTGTCCAAACGAGACGTACGAGCGATTTTCTAAAAGTTTGCACATGTTGCTACACGTAATAGCTACAAATGCACGTCGAAAATTTAGCAGGATCCGTGTTCACCGAGCAGAAAAACGACTTCTCGCTAAAATCATGAAAGTCAAAATTCTGTCCAAACGAGACGTACGAGCGATTTTCTAAAAGTTTGCACATGTTGCTACACGTAATAGCTACAAATGCACGTCGAAAATTTAGCAGGATCCGTGTTCACCGAGCAGAAAAACGACTTCTCGCTAAAATCATGAAAGTCAAAATTCTGTCCAAACGAGACGTACGAGCGATTTTCTAAAAGTTTGCACATGTTGCTACACGTAATAGCTACAAATGCACGTCGAAAATTTAGCAGGATCCGTGTTCACCGAGCAGAAAAACGACTTCTCGCTAAAATCATGAAAGTCAAAATTCTGTCCAAACGAGACGTACGAGCGATTTTCTAAAAGTTTGCACATGTTGCTACACGTAATAGCTACAAATGCACGTCGAAAATTTAGCAGGATCCGTGTTCACCGAGCAGAAAAACGACTTCTCGCTAAAATCATGAAAGTCAAAATTCTGTCCAAACGAGACGTACGAGCGATTTTCTAAAAGTTTGCACATGTTGCTACACGTAATAGCTACAAATGCACGTCGAAAATTTAGCAGGATCCGTGTTCACCGAGCAGAAAAACGACTTCTCGCTAAAATCATGAAAGTCAAAATTCTGTCCAAACGAGACGTACGAGCGATTTTCTAAAAGTTTGCACATGTTGCTACACGTAATAGCTACAAATGCACGTCGAAAATTTAGCAGGATCCGTGTTCACCGAGCAGAAAAACGACTTCTCGCTAAAATCATGAAAGTCAAAATTCTGTCCAAACGAGACGTACGAGCGATTTTCTAAAAGTTTGCACATGTTGCTACACGTAATAGCTACAAATGCACGTCGAAAATTTAGCAGGATCCGTGTTCACCGAGCAGAAAAACGACTTCTCGCTAAAATCATGAAAGTCAAAATTCTGTCCAAACGAGACGTACGAGCGATTTTCTAAAAGTTTGCACATGTTGCTACACGTAATAGCTACAAATGCACGTCGAAAATTTAGCAGGATCCGTGTTCACCGAGCAGAAAAACGACTTCTCGCTAAAATCATGAAAGTCAAAATTCTGTCCAAACGAGACGTACGAGCGATTTTCTAAAAGTTTGCACATGTTGCTACACGTAATAGCTACAAATGCACGTCGAAAATTTAGCAGGATCCGTGTTCACCGAGCAGAAAAACGACTTCTCGCTAAAATCATGAAAGTCAAAATTCTGTCCAAACGAGACGTACGAGCGATTTTCTAAAAGTTTGCACATGTTGCTACACGTAATAGCTACAAATGCACGTCGAAAATTTAGCAGGATCCGTGTTCACCGAGCAGAAAAACGACTTCTCGCTAAAATCATGAAAGTCAAAATTCTGTCCAAACGAGACGTACGAGCGATTTTCTAAAAGTTTGCACATGTTGCTACACGTAATAGCTACAAATGCACGTCGAAAATTTAGCAGGATCCGTGTTCACCGAGCAGAAAAACGACTTCTCGCTAAAATCATGAAAGTCAAAATTCTGTCCAAACGAGACGTACGAGCGATTTTCTAAAAGTTTGCACATGTTGCTACACGTAATAGCTACAAATGCACGTCGAAAATTTAGCAGGATCCGTGTTCACCGAGCAGAAAAACGACTTCTCGCTAAAATCATGAAAGTCAAAATTCTGTCCAAACGAGACGTACGAGCGATTTTCTAAAAGTTTGCACATGTTGCTACACGTAATAGCTACAAATGCACGTCGAAAATTTAGCAGGATCCGTGTTCACCGAGCAGAAAAACGACTTCTCGCTAAAATCATGAAAGTCAAAATTCTGTCCAAACGAGACGTACGAGCGATTTTCTAAAAGTTTGCACATGTTGCTACACGTAATAGCTACAAATGCACGTCGAAAATTTAGCAGGATCCGTGTTCACCGAGCAGAAAAACGACTTCTCGCTAAAATCATGAAAGTCAAAATTCTGTCCAAACGAGACGTACGAGCGATTTTCTAAAAGTTTGCACATGTTGCTACACGTAATAGCTACAAATGCACGTCGAAAATTTAGCAGGATCCGTGTTCACCGAGCAGAAAAACGACTTCTCGCTAAAATCATGAAAGTCAAAATTCTGTCCAAACGAGACGTACGAGCGATTTTCTAAAAGTTTGCACATGTTGCTACACGTAATAGCTACAAATGCACGTCGAAAATTTAGCAGGATCCGTGTTCACCGAGCAGAAAAACGACTTCTCGCTAAAATCATGAAAGTCAAAATTCTGTCCAAACGAGACGTACGAGCGATTTTCTAAAAGTTTGCACATGTTGCTACACGTAATAGCTACAAATGCACGTCGAAAATTTAGCAGGATCCGTGTTCACCGAGCAGAAAAACGACTTCTCGCTAAAATCATGAAAGTCAAAATTCTGTCCAAACGAGACGTACGAGCGATTTTCTAAAAGTTTGCACATGTTGCTACACGTAATAGCTACAAATGCACGTCGAAAATTTAGCAGGATCCGTGTTCACCGAGCAGAAAAACGACTTCTCGCTAAAATCATGAAAGTCAAAATTCTGTCCAAACGAGACGTACGAGCGATTTTCTAAAAGTTTGCACATGTTGCTACACGTAATAGCTACAAATGCACGTCGAAAATTTAGCAGGATCCGTGTTCACCGAGCAGAAAAACGACTTCTCGCTAAAATCATGAAAGTCAAAATTCTGTCCAAACGAGACGTACGAGCGATTTTCTAAAAGTTTGCACATGTTGCTACACGTAATAGCTACAAATGCACGTCGAAAATTTAGCAGGATCCGTGTTCACCGAGCAGAAAAACGACTTCTCGCTAAAATCATGAAAGTCAAAATTCTGTCCAAACGAGACGTACGAGCGATTTTCTAAAAGTTTGCACATGTTGCTACACGTAATAGCTACAAATGCACGTCGAAAATTTAGCAGGATCCGTGTTCACCGAGCAGAAAAACGACTTCTCGCTAAAATCATGAAAGTCAAAATTCTGTCCAAACGAGACGTACGAGCGATTTTCTAAAAGTTTGCACATGTTGCTACACGTAATAGCTACAAATGCACGTCGAAAATTTAGCAGGATCCGTGTTCACCGAGCAGAAAAACGACTTCTCGCTAAAATCATGAAAGTCAAAATTCTGTCCAAACGAGACGTACGAGCGATTTTCTAAAAGTTTGCACATGTTGCTACACGTAATAGCTACAAATGCACGTCGAAAATTTAGCAGGATCCGTGTTCACCGAGCAGAAAAACGACTTCTCGCTAAAATCATGAAAGTCAAAATTCTGTCCAAACGAGACGTACGAGCGATTTTCTAAAAGTTTGCACATGTTGCTACACGTAATAGCTACAAATGCACGTCGAAAATTTAGCAGGATCCGTGTTCACCGAGCAGAAAAACGACTTCTCGCTAAAATCATGAAAGTCAAAATTCTGTCCAAACGAGACGTACGAGCGATTTTCTAAAAGTTTGCACATGTTGCTACACGTAATAGCTACAAATGCACGTCGAAAATTTAGCAGGATCCGTGTTCACCGAGCAGAAAAACGACTTCTCGCTAAAATCATGAAAGTCAAAATTCTGTCCAAACGAGACGTACGAGCGATTTTCTAAAAGTTTGCACATGTTGCTACACGTAATAGCTACAAATGCACGTCGAAAATTTAGCAGGATCCGTGTTCACCGAGCAGAAAAACGACTTCTCGCTAAAATCATGAAAGTCAAAATTCTGTCCAAACGAGACGTACGAGCGATTTTCTAAAAGTTTGCACATGTTGCTACACGTAATAGCTACAAATGCACGTCGAAAATTTAGCAGGATCCGTGTTCACCGAGCAGAAAAACGACTTCTCGCTAAAATCATGAAAGTCAAAATTCTGTCCAAACGAGACGTACGAGCGATTTTCTAAAAGTTTGCACATGTTGCTACACGTAATAGCTACAAATGCACGTCGAAAATTTAGCAGGATCCGTGTTCACCGAGCAGAAAAACGACTTCTCGCTAAAATCATGAAAGTCAAAATTCTGTCCAAACGAGACGTACGAGCGATTTTCTAAAAGTTTGCACATGTTGCTACACGTAATAGCTACAAATGCACGTCGAAAATTTAGCAGGATCCGTGTTCACCGAGCAGAAAAACGACTTCTCGCTAAAATCATGAAAGTCAAAATTCTGTCCAAACGAGACGTACGAGCGATTTTCTAAAAGTTTGCACATGTTGCTACACGTAATAGCTACAAATGCACGTCGAAAATTTAGCAGGATCCGTGTTCACCGAGCAGAAAAACGACTTCTCGCTAAAATCATGAAAGTCAAAATTCTGTCCAAACGAGACGTACGAGCGATTTTCTAAAAGTTTGCACATGTTGCTACACGTAATAGCTACAAATGCACGTCGAAAATTTAGCAGGATCCGTGTTCACCGAGCAGAAAAACGACTTCTCGCTAAAATCATGAAAGTCAAAATTCTGTCCAAACGAGACGTACGAGCGATTTTCTAAAAGTTTGCACATGTTGCTACACGTAATAGCTACAAATGCACGTCGAAAATTTAGCAGGATCCGTGTTCACCGAGCAGAAAAACGACTTCTCGCTAAAATCATGAAAGTCAAAATTCTGTCCAAACGAGACGTACGAGCGATTTTCTAAAAGTTTGCACATGTTGCTACACGTAATAGCTACAAATGCACGTCGAAAATTTAGCAGGATCCGTGTTCACCGAGCAGAAAAACGACTTCTCGCTAAAATCATGAAAGTCAAAATTCTGTCCAAACGAGACGTACGAGCGATTTTCTAAAAGTTTGCACATGTTGCTACACGTAATAGCTACAAATGCACGTCGAAAATTTAGCAGGATCCGTGTTCACCGAGCAGAAAAACGACTTCTCGCTAAAATCATGAAAGTCAAAATTCTGTCCAAACGAGACGTACGAGCGATTTTCTAAAAGTTTGCACATGTTGCTACACGTAATAGCTACAAATGCACGTCGAAAATTTAGCAGGATCCGTGTTCACCGAGCAGAAAAACGACTTCTCGCTAAAATCATGAAAGTCAAAATTCTGTCCAAACGAGACGTACGAGCGATTTTCTAAAAGTTTGCACATGTTGCTACACGTAATAGCTACAAATGCACGTCGAAAATTTAGCAGGATCCGTGTTCACCGAGCAGAAAAACGACTTCTCGCTAAAATCATGAAAGTCAAAATTCTGTCCAAACGAGACGTACGAGCGATTTTCTAAAAGTTTGCACATGTTGCTACACGTAATAGCTACAAATGCACGTCGAAAATTTAGCAGGATCCGTGTTCACCGAGCAGAAAAACGACTTCTCGCTAAAATCATGAAAGTCAAAATTCTGTCCAAACGAGACGTACGAGCGATTTTCTAAAAGTTTGCACATGTTGCTACACGTAATAGCTACAAATGCACGTCGAAAATTTAGCAGGATCCGTGTTCACCGAGCAGAAAAACGACTTCTCGCTAAAATCATGAAAGTCAAAATTCTGTCCAAACGAGACGTACGAGCGATTTTCTAAAAGTTTGCACATGTTGCTACACGTAATAGCTACAAATGCACGTCGAAAATTTAGCAGGATCCGTGTTCACCGAGCAGAAAAACGACTTCTCGCTAAAATCATGAAAGTCAAAATTCTGTCCAAACGAGACGTACGAGCGATTTTCTAAAAGTTTGCACATGTTGCTACACGTAATAGCTACAAATGCACGTCGAAAATTTAGCAGGATCCGTGTTCACCGAGCAGAAAAACGACTTCTCGCTAAAATCATGAAAGTCAAAATTCTGTCCAAACGAGACGTACGAGCGATTTTCTAAAAGTTTGCACATGTTGCTACACGTAATAGCTACAAATGCACGTCGAAAATTTAGCAGGATCCGTGTTCACCGAGCAGAAAAACGACTTCTCGCTAAAATCATGAAAGTCAAAATTCTGTCCAAACGAGACGTACGAGCGATTTTCTAAAAGTTTGCACATGTTGCTACACGTAATAGCTACAAATGCACGTCGAAAATTTAGCAGGATCCGTGTTCACCGAGCAGAAAAACGACTTCTCGCTAAAATCATGAAAGTCAAAATTCTGTCCAAACGAGACGTACGAGCGATTTTCTAAAAGTTTGCACATGTTGCTACACGTAATAGCTACAAATGCACGTCGAAAATTTAGCAGGATCCGTGTTCACCGAGCAGAAAAACGACTTCTCGCTAAAATCATGAAAGTCAAAATTCTGTCCAAACGAGACGTACGAGCGATTTTCTAAAAGTTTGCACATGTTGCTACACGTAATAGCTACAAATGCACGTCGAAAATTTAGCAGGATCCGTGTTCACCGAGCAGAAAAACGACTTCTCGCTAAAATCATGAAAGTCAAAATTCTGTCCAAACGAGACGTACGAGCGATTTTCTAAAAGTTTGCACATGTTGCTACACGTAATAGCTACAAATGCACGTCGAAAATTTAGCAGGATCCGTGTTCACCGAGCAGAAAAACGACTTCTCGCTAAAATCATGAAAGTCAAAATTCTGTCCAAACGAGACGTACGAGCGATTTTCTAAAAGTTTGCACATGTTGCTACACGTAATAGCTACAAATGCACGTCGAAAATTTAGCAGGATCCGTGTTCACCGAGCAGAAAAACGACTTCTCGCTAAAATCATGAAAGTCAAAATTCTGTCCAAACGAGACGTACGAGCGATTTTCTAAAAGTTTGCACATGTTGCTACACGTAATAGCTACAAATGCACGTCGAAAATTTAGCAGGATCCGTGTTCACCGAGCAGAAAAACGACTTCTCGCTAAAATCATGAAAGTCAAAATTCTGTCCAAACGAGACGTACGAGCGATTTTCTAAAAGTTTGCACATGTTGCTACACGTAATAGCTACAAATGCACGTCGAAAATTTAGCAGGATCCGTGTTCACCGAGCAGAAAAACGACTTCTCGCTAAAATCATGAAAGTCAAAATTCTGTCCAAACGAGACGTACGAGCGATTTTCTAAAAGTTTGCACATGTTGCTACACGTAATAGCTACAAATGCACGTCGAAAATTTAGCAGGATCCGTGTTCACCGAGCAGAAAAACGACTTCTCGCTAAAATCATGAAAGTCAAAATTCTGTCCAAACGAGACGTACGAGCGATTTTCTAAAAGTTTGCACATGTTGCTACACGTAATAGCTACAAATGCACGTCGAAAATTTAGCAGGATCCGTGTTCACCGAGCAGAAAAACGACTTCTCGCTAAAATCATGAAAGTCAAAATTCTGTCCAAACGAGACGTACGAGCGATTTTCTAAAAGTTTGCACATGTTGCTACACGTAATAGCTACAAATGCACGTCGAAAATTTAGCAGGATCCGTGTTCACCGAGCAGAAAAACGACTTCTCGCTAAAATCATGAAAGTCAAAATTCTGTCCAAACGAGACGTACGAGCGATTTTCTAAAAGTTTGCACATGTTGCTACACGTAATAGCTACAAATGCACGTCGAAAATTTAGCAGGATCCGTGTTCACCGAGCAGAAAAACGACTTCTCGCTAAAATCATGAAAGTCAAAATTCTGTCCAAACGAGACGTACGAGCGATTTTCTAAAAGTTTGCACATGTTGCTACACGTAATAGCTACAAATGCACGTCGAAAATTTAGCAGGATCCGTGTTCACCGAGCAGAAAAACGACTTCTCGCTAAAATCATGAAAGTCAAAATTCTGTCCAAACGAGACGTACGAGCGATTTTCTAAAAGTTTGCACATGTTGCTACACGTAATAGCTACAAATGCACGTCGAAAATTTAGCAGGATCCGTGTTCACCGAGCAGAAAAACGACTTCTCGCTAAAATCATGAAAGTCAAAATTCTGTCCAAACGAGACGTACGAGCGATTTTCTAAAAGTTTGCACATGTTGCTACACGTAATAGCTACAAATGCACGTCGAAAATTTAGCAGGATCCGTGTTCACCGAGCAGAAAAACGACTTCTCGCTAAAATCATGAAAGTCAAAATTCTGTCCAAACGAGACGTACGAGCGATTTTCTAAAAGTTTGCACATGTTGCTACACGTAATAGCTACAAATGCACGTCGAAAATTTAGCAGGATCCGTGTTCACCGAGCAGAAAAACGACTTCTCGCTAAAATCATGAAAGTCAAAATTCTGTCCAAACGAGACGTACGAGCGATTTTCTAAAAGTTTGCACATGTTGCTACACGTAATAGCTACAAATGCACGTCGAAAATTTAGCAGGATCCGTGTTCACCGAGCAGAAAAACGACTTCTCGCTAAAATCATGAAAGTCAAAATTCTGTCCAAACGAGACGTACGAGCGATTTTCTAAAAGTTTGCACATGTTGCTACACGTAATAGCTACAAATGCACGTCGAAAATTTAGCAGGATCCGTGTTCACCGAGCAGAAAAACGACTTCTCGCTAAAATCATGAAAGTCAAAATTCTGTCCAAACGAGACGTACGAGCGATTTTCTAAAAGTTTGCACATGTTGCTACACGTAATAGCTACAAATGCACGTCGAAAATTTAGCAGGATCCGTGTTCACCGAGCAGAAAAACGACTTCTCGCTAAAATCATGAAAGTCAAAATTCTGTCCAAACGAGACGTACGAGCGATTTTCTAAAAGTTTGCACATGTTGCTACACGTAATAGCTACAAATGCACGTCGAAAATTTAGCAGGATCCGTGTTCACCGAGCAGAAAAACGACTTCTCGCTAAAATCATGAAAGTCAAAATTCTGTCCAAACGAGACGTACGAGCGATTTTCTAAAAGTTTGCACATGTTGCTACACGTAATAGCTACAAATGCACGTCGAAAATTTAGCAGGATCCGTGTTCACCGAGCAGAAAAACGACTTCTCGCTAAAATCATGAAAGTCAAAATTCTGTCCAAACGAGACGTACGAGCGATTTTCTAAAAGTTTGCACATGTTGCTACACGTAATAGCTACAAATGCACGTCGAAAATTTAGCAGGAGCCGTGTTCACCGAGCAGAAAAACGACTTCTCGCTAAAATCATGAAAGTCAAAATTCTGTCCAAACGAGACGTACGAGCGATTTTCTAAAAGTTTGCACATGTTGCTACACGTAATAGCTAATAGCTACAAATGCACGTCGAAAATTTAGCAGGATCCGTGTTCACCGAGCAGAAAAACGACTTCTCGCTAAAATCATGAAAGTCAAAATTCTGTCCAAACGAGACGTACGAGCGATTTTCTAAAAGTTTGCACATGTTGCTACACGTAATAGCTACAAATGCACGTCGAAAATTTAGCAGGATCCGTGTTCACCGAGCAGAAAAACGACTTCTCGCTAAAATCATGAAAGTCAAAATTCTGTCCAAACGAGACGTACGAGCGATTTTCTAAAAGTTTGCACATGTTGCTACACGTAATAGCTACAAATGCACGTCGAAAATTTAGCAGGATCCGTGTTCACCGAGCAGAAAAACGACTTCTCGCTAAAATCATGAAAGTCAAAATTCTGTCCAAACGAGACGTACGAGCGATTTTCTAAAAGTTTGCACATGTTGCTACACGTAATAGCTACAAATGCACGTCGAAAATTTAGCAGGATCCGTGTTCACCGAGCAGAAAAACGACTTCTCGCTAAAATCATGAAAGTCAAAATTCTGTCCAAACGAGACGTACGAGCGATTTTCTAAAAGTTTGCACATGTTGCTACACGTAATAGCTACAAATGCACGTCGAAAATTTAGCAGGATCCGTGTTCACCGAGCAGAAAAACGACTTCTCGCTAAAATCATGAAAGTCAAAATTCTGTCCAAACGAGACGTACGAGCGATTTTCTAAAAGTTTGCACATGTTGCTACACGTAATAGCTACAAATGCACGTCGAAAATTTAGCAGGATCCGTGTTCACCGAGCAGAAAAACGACTTCTCGCTAAAATCATGAAAGTCAAAATTCTGTCCAAACGAGACGTACGAGCGATTTTCTAAAAGTTTGCACATGTTGCTACACGTAATAGCTACAAATGCACGTCGAAAATTTAGCAGGATCCGTGTTCACCGAGCAGAAAAACGACTTCTCGCTAAAATCATGAAAGTCAAAATTCTGTCCAAACGAGACGTACGAGCGATTTTCTAAAAGTTTGCACATGTTGCTACACGTAATAGCTACAAATGCACGTCGAAAATTTAGCAGGATCCGTGTTCACCGAGCAGAAAAACGACTTCTCGCTAAAATCATGAAAGTCAAAATTCTGTCCAAACGAGACGTACGAGCGATTTTCTAAAAGTTTGCACATGTTGCTACACGTAATAGCTACAAATGCACGTCGAAAATTTAGCAGGATCCGTGTTCACCGAGCAGAAAAACGACTTCTCGCTAAAATCATGAAAGTCAAAATTCTGTCCAAACGAGACGTACGAGCGATTTTCTAAAAGTTTGCACATGTTGCTACACGTAATAGCTACAAATGCACGTCGAAAATTTAGCAGGATCCGTGTTCACCGAGCAGAAAAACGACTTCTCGCTAAAATCATGAAAGTCAAAATTCTGTCCAAACGAGACGTACGAGCGATTTTCTAAAAGTTTGCACATGTTGCTACACGTAATAGCTACAAATGCACGTCGAAAATTTAGCAGGATCCGTGTTCACCGAGCAGAAAAACGACTTCTCGCTAAAATCATGAAAGTCAAAATTCTGTCCAAACGAGACGTACGAGCGATTTTCTAAAAGTTTGCACATGTTGCTACACGTAATAGCTACAAATGCACGTCGAAAATTTAGCAGGATCCGTGTTCACCGAGCAGAAAAACGACTTCTCGCTAAAATCATGAAAGTCAAAATTCTGTCCAAACGAGACGTACGAGCGATTTTCTAAAAGTTTGCACATGTTGCTACACGTAATAGCTACAAATGCACGTCGAAAATTTAGCAGGATCCGTGTTCACCGAGCAGAAAAACGACTTCTCGCTAAAATCATGAAAGTC
Organism: Colletes latitarsis; assembly: GCF_051014445.1. Taxonomy (NCBI): domain Eukaryota; kingdom Metazoa; phylum Arthropoda; class Insecta; order Hymenoptera; family Colletidae; genus Colletes; species Colletes latitarsis. The sequence goes on along the minus strand of NC_135138.1, from coordinate 19,355,519 downwards.
AAAATTCTGTCCAAACGAGACGTACGAGCGATTTTCTAAAAGTTTGCACATGTTGCTACACGTAATAGCTACAAATGCACGTCGAAAATTTAGCAGGATCCGTGTTCACCGAGCAGAAAAACGACTTCTCGCTAAAATCATGAAAGTCAAAATTCTGTCCAAACGAGACGTACGAGCGATTTTCTAAAAGTTTGCACATGTTGCTACACGTAATAGCTACAAATGCACGTCGAAAATTTAGCAGGATCCGTGTTCACCGAGCAGAAAAACGACTTCTCGCTAAAATCATGAAAGTCAAAATTCTGTCCAAACGAGACGTACGAGCGATTTTCTAAAAGTTTGCACATGTTGCTACACGTAATAGCTACAAATGCACGTCGAAAATTTAGCAGGATCCGTGTTCACCGAGCAGAAAAACGACTTCTCGCTAAAATCATGAAAGTCAAAATTCTGTCCAAACGAGACGTACGAGCGATTTTCTAAAAGTTTGCACATGTTGCTACACGTAATAGCTACAAATGCACGTCGAAAATTTAGCAGGATCCGTGTTCACCGAGCAGAAAAACGACTTCTCGCTAAAATCATGAAAGTCAAAATTCTGTCCAAACGAGACGTACGAGCGATTTTCTAAAAGTTTGCACATGTTGCTACACGTAATAGCTACAAATGCACGTCGAAAATTTAGCAGGATCCGTGTTCACCGAGCAGAAAAACGACTTCTCGCTAAAATCATGAAAGTCAAAATTCTGTCCAAACGAGACGTACGAGCGATTTTCTAAAAGTTTGCACATGTTGCTACACGTAATAGCTACAAATGCACGTCGAAAATTTAGCAGGATCCGTGTTCACCGAGCAGAAAAACGACTTCTCGCTAAAATCATGAAAGTCAAAATTCTGTCCAAACGAGACGTACGAGCGATTTTCTAAAAGTTTGCACATGTTGCTACACGTAATAGCTACAAATGCACGTCGAAAATTTAGCAGGATCCGTGTTCACCGAGCAGAAAAACGACTTCTCGCTAAAATCATGAAAGTCAAAATTCTGTCCAAACGAGACGTACGAGCGATTTTCTAAAAGTTTGCACATGTTGCTACACGTAATAGCTACAAATGCACGTCGAAAATTTAGCAGGATCCGTGTTCACCGAGCAGAAACACGACTTCTCGCTAAAATCATGAAAGTCAAAATTCTGTCCAAACGAGACGTACGAGCGATTTTCTAAAAGTTTGCACATGTTGCTACACGTAATAGCTACAAATGCACGTCGAAAATTTAGCAGGATCCGTGTTCACCGAGCAGAAAAACGACTTCTCGCTAAAATCATGAAAGTCAAAATTCTGTCCAAACGAGACGTACGAGCGATTTTCTAAAAGTTTGCACATGTTGCTACACGTAATAGCTACAAATGCACGTCGAAAATTTAGCAGGATCCGTGTTCACCGAGCAGAAAAACGACTTCTCGCTAAAATCATGAAAGTCAAAATTCTGTCCAAACGAGACGTACGAGCGATTTTCTAAAAGTTTGCACATGTTGCTACACGTAATAGCTACAAATGCACGTCGAAAATTTAGCAGGATCCGTGTTCACCGAGCAGAAAAACGACTTCTCGCTAAAATCATGAAAGTCAAAATTCTGTCCAAACGAGACGTACGAGCGATTTTCTAAAGTTTGCACATGTTGCTACACGTAATAGCTACAAATGCACGTCGAAAATTTAGCAGGATCCGTGTTCACCGAGCTGAAAAACGACTTCTCGCTAAACTCATGAAAGTCAAAATTCTGTCAAACGAGACGTACGAGCGATTTTCTAAAAGTTTGCACATGTTGCTACACGTAATAGCTACAAATGCACGTCGAAAATTTAGCAGGATCCGTGTTCACCGAGCAGAAAAACGACTTCTCGCTAAAATCATGAAAGTCAAAATTCTGTCCAAACGAGACGTACGAGCGATTTTCTAAAAGTTTGCACATGTTGCTACACGTAATAGCTACAAATGCACGTCGAAAATTTAGCAGGATCCGTGTTCACCGAGCAGAAAAACGACTTCTCGCTAAAATCATGAAAGTCAAAATTCTGTCCAAACGAGACGTACGAGCGATTTTCTAAAAGTTTGCACATGTTGCTACACGTAATAGCTACAAATGCACGTCGAAAATTTAGCAGGATCCGTGTTCACCGAGCAGAAAAACGACTTCTCGCTAAAATCATGAAAGTCAAAATTCTGTCCAAACGAGACGTACGAGCGATTTTCTAAAAGTTTGCACATGTTGCTACACGTAATAGCTACAAATGCACGTCGAAAATTTAGCAGGATCCGTGTTCACCGAGCAGAAAAACGACTTCTCGCTAAAATCATGAAAGTCAAAATTCTGTCCAAACGAGACGTACGAGCGATTTTCTAAAAGTTTGCACATGTTGCTACACGTAATAGCTACAAATGCACGTCGAAAATTTAGCAGGATCCGTGTTCACGAGCAGAAACACGACTTCTCGCTAAAATCATGAAAGTCAAAATTCTGTCCAAACGAGACGTACGAGCGATTTTCTAAAAGTTTGCACATGTTGCTACACGTAATAGCTACAAATGCACGTCGAAAATTTAGCAGGATCCGTGTTCACCGAGCAGAAAAACGACTTCTCGCTAAAATCATGAAAGTCAAAATTCTGTCCAAACGAGACGTACGAGCGATTTTCTAAAAGTTTGCACATGTTGCTACACGTAATAGCTACAAATGCACGTCGAAATTTAGCAGGATCCGTGTTCACCGAGCAGAAAAACGACTTCTCGCTAAAATCATGAAAGTCAAAATTCTGTCCAAACGAGACGTACGAGCGATTTTCTAAAAGTTTGCACATGTTGCTACACGTAATAGCTACAAATGCACGTCGAAAATTTAGCAGGATCCGTGTTCACCGAGCAGAAAAACGACTTCTCGCTAAACTCATGAAAGTCAAAATTCTGTCCAAACGAGACGTACGAGCGATTTTCTAAAAGTTTGCACATGTTGCTACACGTAATAGCTACAAATGCACGTCGAAAATTTAGCAGGATCCGTGTTCACCGAGCACAAAAACGACTTCTCGCTAAAATCATGAAAGTCAAAATTCTGTCCAAACGAGACGTACGAGCGATTTTCTAAAAGTTTGCACATGTTGCTACACGTAATAGCTACAAATGCACGTCGAAAATTTAGCAGGATCCGTGTTCACCGAGCAGAAAAACGACTTCTCGCTAAACTCATGAAAGTCAAAATTCTGTCCAAACGAGACGTACGAGCGATTTTCTAAAAGTTTGCACATGTTGCTACACGTAATAGCTACAAATGCACGTCGAAAATTTAGCAGGATCCGTGTTCACCGAGCAGAAAAACGACTTCTCGCTAAAATCATGAAAGTCAAAATTCTGTCCAAACGAGACGTACGAGCGATTTTCTAAAAGTTTGCACATGTTGCTACACGTAATAGCTACAAATGCACGTCGAAAATTTAGCAGGATCCGTGTTCACCGAGCAGAAAAACGACTTCTCGCTAAAATCATGAAAGTCAAAATTCTGTCCAAACGAGACGTACGAGCGATTTTCTAAAAGTTTGCACATGTTGCTACACGTAATAGCTACAAATGCACGTCGAAAATTTAGCAGGATCCGTGTTCACCGAGCAGAAAAACGACTTCTCGCTAAAATCATGAAAGTCAAAATTCTGTCCAAACGAGACGTACGAGCGATTTTCTAAAAGTTTGCACATGTTGCTACACGTAATAGCTACAAATGCACGTCGAAAATTTAGCAGGATCCGTGTTCACCGAGCAGAAAAACGACTTCTCGCTAAAATCATGAAAGTCAAAATTCTGTCCAAACGAGACGTACGAGCGATTTTCTAAAAGTTTGCACATGTTGCTACACGTAATAGCTACAAATGCACGTCGAAAATTTAGCAGCAGGATCCGTGTTCACCGAGCAGAAAAACGACTTCTCGCTAAAATCATGAAAGTCAAAATTCTGTCCAAACGAGACGTACGAGCGATTTTCTAAAAGTTTGCACATGTTGCTACACGTAATAGCTACAAATGCACGTCGAAAATTTAGCAGGATCCGTGTTCACCGAGCAGAAAAACGACTTCTCGCTAAAATCATGAAAGTCAAAATTCTGTCCAAACGAGACGTACGAGCGATTTTCTAAAAGTTTGCACATGTTGCTACACGTAATAGCTACAAATGCACGTCGAAAATTTAGCAGGATCCGTGTTCACCGAGCAGAAAAACGACTTCTCGCTAAAATCATGAAAGTCAAAATTCTGTCCAAACGAGACGTACGAGCGATTTTCTAAAAGTTTGCACATGTTGCTACACGTAATAGCTACAAATGCACGTCGAAAATTTAGCAGGATCCGTGTTCACCGAGCAGAAAAACGACTTCTCGCTAAAATCATGAAAGTCAAAATTCTGTCCAAACGAGACGTACGAGCGATTTTCTAAAAGTTTGCACATGTTGCTACACGTAATAGCTACAAATGCACGTCGAAAATTTAGCAGGATCCGTGTTCACCGAGCAGAAAAACGACTTCTCGCTAAAATCATGAAAGTCAAAATTCTGTCCAAACGAGACGTACGAGCGATTTTCTAAAAGTTTGCACATGTTGCTACACGTAATAGCTACAAATGCACGTCGAAAATTTAGCAGGATCCGTGTTCACCGAGCAGAAAAACGACTTCTCGCTAAAATCATGAAAGTCAAAATTCTGTCCAAACGAGACGTACGAGCGATTTTCTAAAAGTTTGCACATGTTGCTACACGTAATAGCTACAAATGCACGTCGAAAATTTAGCAGGATCCGTGTTCACCGAGCAGAAAAACGACTTCTCGCTAAAATCATGAAAGTCAAAATTCTGTCCAAACGAGACGTACGAGCGATTTTCTAAAAGTTTGCACATGTTGCTACACGTAATAGCTACAAATGCACGTCGAAAATTTAGCAGGATCCGTGTTCACCGAGCAGAAAAACGACTTCTCGCTAAAATCATGAAAGTCAAAATTCTGTCCAAACGAGACGTACGAGCGATTTTCTAAAAGTTTGCACATGTTGCTACACGTAATAGCTACAAATGCACGTCGAAAATTTAGCAGGATCCGTGTTCACCGAGCAGAAAAACGACTTCTCGCTAAAATCATGAAAGTCAAAATTCTGTCCAAACGAGACGTACGAGCGATTTTCTAAAAGTTTGCACATGTTGCTACACGTAATAGCTACAAATGCACGTCGAAAATTTAGCAGGATCCGTGTTCACCGAGCAGAAAAACGACTTCTCGCTAAAATCATGAAAGTCAAAATTCTGTCCAAACGAGACGTACGAGCGATTTTCTAAAAGTTTGCACATGTTGCTACACGTAATAGCTACAAATGCACGTCGAAAATTTAGCAGGATCCGTGTTCACCGAGCAGAAAAACGACTTCTCGCTAAAATCATGAAAGTCAAAATTCTGTCCAAACGAGACGTACGAGCGATTTTCTAAAAGTTTGCACATGTTGCTACACGTAATAGCTACAAATGCACGTCGAAAATTTAGCAGGATCCGTGTTCACCGAGCAGAAAAACGACTTCTCGCTAAAATCATGAAAGTCAAAATTCTGTCCAAACGAGACGTACGAGCGATTTTCTAAAAGTTTGCACATGTTGCTACACGTAATAGCTACAAATGCACGTCGAAAATTTAGCAGGATCCGTGTTCACCGAGCAGAAAAACGACTTCTCGCTAAAATCATGAAAGTCAAAATTCTGTCCAAACGAGACGTACGAGCGATTTTCTAAAAGTTTGCACATGTTGCTACACGTAATAGCTACAAATGCACGTCGAAAATTTAGCAGGATCCGTGTTCACCGAGCAGAAAAACGACTTCTCGCTAAAATCATGAAAGTCAAAATTCTGTCCAAACGAGACGTACGAGCGATTTTCTAAAAGTTTGCACATGTTGCTACACGTAATAGCTACAAATGCACGTCGAAAATTTAGCAGGATCCGTGTTCACCGAGCAGAAAAACGACTTCTCGCTAAAATCATGAAAGTCAAAATTCTGTCCAAACGAGACGTACGAGCGATTTTCTAAAAGTTTGCACATGTTGCTACACGTAATAGCTACAAATGCACGTCGAAAATTTAGCAGGATCCGTGTTCACCGAGCAGAAAAACGACTTCTCGCTAAAATCATGAAAGTCAAAATTCTGTCCAAACGAGACGTACGAGCGATTTTCTAAAAGTTTGCACATGTTGCTACACGTAATAGCTACAAATGCACGTCGAAAATTTAGCAGGATCCGTGTTCACCGAGCAGAAAAACGACTTCTCGCTAAAATCATGAAAGTCAAAATTCTGTCCAAACGAGACGTACGAGCGATTTTCTAAAAGTTTGCACATGTTGCTACACGTAATAGCTACAAATGCACGTCGAAAATTTAGCAGGATCCGTGTTCACCGAGCAGAAAAACGACTTCTCGCTAAAATCATGAAAGTCAAAATTCTGTCCAAACGAGACGTACGAGCGATTTTCTAAAAGTTTGCACATGTTGCTACACGTAATAGCTACAAATGCACGTCGAAAATTTAGCAGGATCCGTGTTCACCGAGCAGAAAAACGACTTCTCGCTAAAATCATGAAAGTCAAAATTCTGTCCAAACGAGACGTACGAGCGATTTTCTAAAAGTTTGCACATGTTGCTACACGTAATAGCTACAAATGCACGTCGAAAATTTAGCAGGATCCGTGTTCACCGAGCAGAAAAACGACTTCTCGCTAAAATCATGAAAGTCAAAATTCTGTCCAAACGAGACGTACGAGCGATTTTCTAAAAGTTTGCACATGTTGCTACACGTAATAGCTACAAATGCACGTCGAAAATTTAGCAGGATCCGTGTTCACCGAGCAGAAAAACGACTTCTCGCTAAAATCATGAAAGTCAAAATTCTGTCCAAACGAGACGTACGAGCGATTTTCTAAAAGTTTGCACATGTTGCTACACGTAATAGCTACAAATGCACGTCGAAAATTTAGCAGGATCCGTGTTCACCGAGCAGAAAAACGACTTCTCGCTAAAATCATGAAAGTCAAAATTCTGTCCAAACGAGACGTACGAGCGATTTTCTAAAAGTTTGCACATGTTGCTACACGTAATAGCTACAAATGCACGTCGAAAATTTAGCAGGATCCGTGTTCACCGAGCAGAAAAACGACTTCTCGCTAAAATCATGAAAGTCAAAATTCTGTCCAAACGAGACGTACGAGCGATTTTCTAAAAGTTTGCACATGTTGCTACACGTAATAGCTACAAATGCACGTCGAAAATTTAGCAGGATCCGTGTTCACCGAGCAGAAAAACGACTTCTCGCTAAAATCATGAAAGTCAAAATTCTGTCCAAACGAGACGTACGAGCGATTTTCTAAAAGTTTGCACATGTTGCTACACGTAATAGCTACAAATGCACGTCGAAAATTTAGCAGGATCCGTGTTCACCGAGCAGAAAAACGACTTCTCGCTAAAATCATGAAAGTCAAAATTCTGTCCAAACGAGACGTACGAGCGATTTTCTAAAAGTTTGCACATGTTGCTACACGTAATAGCTACAAATGCACGTCGAAAATTTAGCAGGATCCGTGTTCACCGAGCAGAAAAACGACTTCTCGCTAAAATCATGAAAGTCAAAATTCTGTCCAAACGAGACGTACGAGCGATTTTCTAAAAGTTTGCACATGTTGCTACACGTAATAGCTACAAATGCACGTCGAAAATTTAGCAGGATCCGTGTTCACCGAGCAGAAAAACGACTTCTCGCTAAAATCATGAAAGTCAAAATTCTGTCCAAACGAGACGTACGAGCGATTTTCTAAAAGTTTGCACATGTTGCTACACGTAATAGCTACAAATGCACGTCGAAAATTTAGCAGGATCCGTGTTCACCGAGCAGAAAAACGACTTCTCGCTAAAATCATGAAAGTCAAAATTCTGTCCAAACGAGACGTACGAGCGATTTTCTAAAAGTTTGCACATGTTGCTACACGTAATAGCTACAAATGCACGTCGAAAATTTAGCAGGATCCGTGTTCACCGAGCAGAAAAACGACTTCTCGCTAAAATCATGAAAGTCAAAATTCTGTCCAAACGAGACGTACGAGCGATTTTCTAAAAGTTTGCACATGTTGCTACACGTAATAGCTACAAATGCACGTCGAAAATTTAGCAGGATCCGTGTTCACCGAGCAGAAAAACGACTTCTCGCTAAAATCATGAAAGTCAAAATTCTGTCCAAACGAGACGTACGAGCGATTTTCTAAAAGTTTGCACATGTTGCTACACGTAATAGCTACAAATGCACGTCGAAAATTTAGCAGGATCCGTGTTCACCGAGCAGAAAAACGACTTCTCGCTAAAATCATGAAAGTCAAAATTCTGTCCAAACGAGACGTACGAGCGATTTTCTAAAAGTTTGCACATGTTGCTACACGTAATAGCTACAAATGCACGTCGAAAATTTAGCAGGATCCGTGTTCACCGAGCAGAAAAACGACTTCTCGCTAAAATCATGAAAGTCAAAATTCTGTCCAAACGAGACGTACGAGCGATTTTCTAAAAGTTTGCACATGTTGCTACACGTAATAGCTACAAATGCACGTCGAAAATTTAGCAGGATCCGTGTTCACCGAGCAGAAAAACGACTTCTCGCTAAAATCATGAAAGTCAAAATTCTGTCCAAACGAGACGTACGAGCGATTTTCTAAAAGTTTGCACATGTTGCTACACGTAATAGCTACAAATGCACGTCGAAAATTTAGCAGGATCCGTGTTCACCGAGCAGAAAAACGACTTCTCGCTAAAATCATGAAAGTCAAAATTCTGTCCAAACGAGACGTACGAGCGATTTTCTAAAAGTTTGCACATGTTGCTACACGTAATAGCTACAAATGCACGTCGAAAATTTAGCAGGATCCGTGTTCACCGAGCAGAAAAACGACTTCTCGCTAAAATCATGAAAGTCAAAATTCTGTCCAAACGAGACGTACGAGCGATTTTCTAAAAGTTTGCACATGTTGCTACACGTAATAGCTACAAATGCACGTCGAAAATTTAGCAGGATCCGTGTTCACCGAGCAGAAAAACGACTTCTCGCTAAAATCATGAAAGTCAAAATTCTGTCCAAACGAGACGTACGAGCGATTTTCTAAAAGTTTGCACATGTTGCTACACGTAATAGCTACAAATGCACGTCGAAAATTTAGCAGGATCCGTGTTCACCGAGCAGAAAAACGACTTCTCGCTAAAATCATGAAAGTCAAAATTCTGTCCAAACGAGACGTACGAGCGATTTTCTAAAAGTTTGCACATGTTGCTACACGTAATAGCTACAAATGCACGTCGAAAATTTAGCAGGATCCGTGTTCACCGAGCAGAAAAACGACTTCTCGCTAAAATCATGAAAGTCAAAATTCTGTCCAAACGAGACGTACGAGCGATTTTCTAAAAGTTTGCACATGTTGCTACACGTAATAGCTACAAATGCACGTCGAAAATTTAGCAGGATCCGTGTTCACCGAGCAGAAAAACGACTTCTCGCTAAAATCATGAAAGTCAAAATTCTGTCCAAACGAGACGTACGAGCGATTTTCTAAAAGTTTGCACATGTTGCTACACGTAATAGCTACAAATGCACGTCGAAAATTTAGCAGGATCCGTGTTCACCGAGCAGAAAAACGACTTCTCGCTAAAATCATGAAAGTCAAAATTCTGTCCAAACGAGACGTACGAGCGATTTTCTAAAAGTTTGCACATGTTGCTACACGTAATAGCTACAAATGCACGTCGAAAATTTAGCAGGATCCGTGTTCACCGAGCAGAAAAACGACTTCTCGCTAAAATCATGAAAGTCAAAATTCTGTCCAAACGAGACGTACGAGCGATTTTCTAAAAGTTTGCACATGTTGCTACACGTAATAGCTACAAATGCACGTCGAAAATTTAGCAGGATCCGTGTTCACCGAGCAGAAAAACGACTTCTCGCTAAAATCATGAAAGTCAAAATTCTGTCCAAACGAGACGTACGAGCGATTTTCTAAAAGTTTGCACATGTTGCTACACGTAATAGCTACAAATGCACGTCGAAAATTTAGCAGGATCCGTGTTCACCGAGCAGAAAAACGACTTCTCGCTAAAATCATGAAAGTCAAAATTCTGTCCAAACGAGACGTACGAGCGATTTTCTAAAAGTTTGCACATGTTGCTACACGTAATAGCTACAAATGCACGTCGAAAATTTAGCAGGATCCGTGTTCACCGAGCAGAAAAACGACTTCTCGCTAAAATCATGAAAGTCAAAATTCTGTCCAAACGAGACGTACGAGCGATTTTCTAAAAGTTTGCACATGTTGCTACACGTAATAGCTACAAATGCACGTCGAAAATTTAGCAGGATCCGTGTTCACCGAGCAGAAAAACGACTTCTCGCTAAAATCATGAAAGTCAAAATTCTGTCCAAACGAGACGTACGAGCGATTTTCTAAAAGTTTGCACATGTTGCTACACGTAATAGCTACAAATGCACGTCGAAAATTTAGCAGGATCCGTGTTCACCGAGCAGAAAAACGACTTCTCGCTAAAATCATGAAAGTCAAAATTCTGTCCAAACGAGACGTACGAGCGATTTTCTAAAAGTTTGCACATGTTGCTACACGTAATAGCTACAAATGCACGTCGAAAATTTAGCAGGATCCGTGTTCACCGAGCAGAAAAACGACTTCTCGCTAAAATCATGAAAGTCAAAATTCTGTCCAAACGAGACGTACGAGCGATTTTCTAAAAGTTTGCACATGTTGCTACACGTAATAGCTACAAATGCACGTCGAAAATTTAGCAGGATCCGTGTTCACCGAGCAGAAAAACGACTTCTCGCTAAAATCATGAAAGTCAAAATTCTGTCCAAACGAGACGTACGAGCGATTTTCTAAAAGTTTGCACATGTTGCTACACGTAATAGCTACAAATGCACGTCGAAAATTTAGCAGGATCCGTGTTCACCGAGCAGAAAAACGACTTCTCGCTAAAATCATGAAAGTCAAAATTCTGTCCAAACGAGACGTACGAGCGATTTTCTAAAAGTTTGCACATGTTGCTACACGTAATAGCTACAAATGCACGTCGAAAATTTAGCAGGATCCGTGTTCACCGAGCAGAAAAACGACTTCTCGCTAAAATCATGAAAGTCAAAATTCTGTCCAAACGAGACGTACGAGCGATTTTCTAAAAGTTTGCACATGTTGCTACACGTAATAGCTACAAATGCACGTCGAAAATTTAGCAGGATCCGTGTTCACCGAGCAGAAAAACGACTTCTCGCTAAAATCATGAAAGTCAAAATTCTGTCCAAACGAGACGTACGAGCGATTTTCTAAAAGTTTGCACATGTTGCTACACGTAATAGCTACAAATGCACGTCGAAAATTTAGCAGGATCCGTGTTCACCGAGCAGAAAAACGACTTCTCGCTAAAATCATGAAAGTCAAAATTCTGTCCAAACGAGACGTACGAGCGATTTTCTAAAAGTTTGCACATGTTGCTACACGTAATAGCTACAAATGCACGTCGAAAATTTAGCAGGATCCGTGTTCACCGAGCAGAAAAACGACTTCTCGCTAAAATCATGAAAGTCAAAATTCTGTCCAAACGAGACGTACGAGCGATTTTCTAAAAGTTTGCACATGTTGCTACACGTAATAGCTACAAATGCACGTCGAAAATTTAGCAGGATCCGTGTTCACCGAGCAGAAAAACGACTTCTCGCTAAAATCATGAAAGTCAAAATTCTGTCCAAACGAGACGTACGAGCGATTTTCTAAAAGTTTGCACATGTTGCTACACGTAATAGCTACAAATGCACGTCGAAAATTTAGCAGGATCCGTGTTCACCGAGCAGAAAAACGACTTCTCGCTAAAATCATGAAAGTCAAAATTCTGTCCAAACGAGACGTACGAGCGATTTTCTAAAAGTTTGCACATGTTGCTACACGTAATAGCTACAAATGCACGTCGAAAATTTAGCAGGATCCGTGTTCACCGAGCAGAAAAACGACTTCTCGCTAAAATCATGAAAGTCAAAATTCTGTCCAAACGAGACGTACGAGCGATTTTCTAAAAGTTTGCACATGTTGCTACACGTAATAGCTACAAATGCACGTCGAAAATTTAGCAGGATCCGTGTTCACCGAGCAGAAAAACGACTTCTCGCTAAAATCATGAAAGTCAAAATTCTGTCCAAACGAGACGTACGAGCGATTTTCTAAAAGTTTGCACATGTTGCTACACGTAATAGCTACAAATGCACGTCGAAAATTTAGCAGGATCCGTGTTCACCGAGCAGAAAAACGACTTCTCGCTAAAATCATGAAAGTCAAAATTCTGTCCAAACGAGACGTACGAGCGATTTTCTAAAAGTTTGCACATGTTGCTACACGTAATAGCTACAAATGCACGTCGAAAATTTAGCAGGATCCGTGTTCACCGAGCAGAAAAACGACTTCTCGCTAAAATCATGAAAGTCAAAATTCTGTCCAAACGAGACGTACGAGCGATTTTCTAAAAGTTTGCACATGTTGCTACACGTAATAGCTACAAATGCACGTCGAAAATTTAGCAGGATCCGTGTTCACCGAGCAGAAAAACGACTTCTCGCTAAAATCATGAAAGTCAAAATTCTGTCCAAACGAGACGTACGAGCGATTTTCTAAAAGTTTGCACATGTTGCTACACGTAATAGCTACAAATGCACGTCGAAAATTTAGCAGGATCCGTGTTCACCGAGCAGAAAAACGACTTCTCGCTAAAATCATGAAAGTCAAAATTCTGTCCAAACGAGACGTACGAGCGATTTTCTAAAAGTTTGCACATGTTGCTACACGTAATAGCTACAAATGCACGTCGAAAATTTAGCAGGATCCGTGTTCACCGAGCAGAAAAACGACTTCTCGCTAAAATCATGAAAGTCAAAATTCTGTCCAAACGAGACGTACGAGCGATTTTCTAAAAGTTTGCACATGTTGCTACACGTAATAGCTACAAATGCACGTCGAAAATTTAGCAGGATCCGTGTTCACCGAGCAGAAAAACGACTTCTCGCTAAAATCATGAAAGTCAAAATTCTGTCCAAACGAGACGTACGAGCGATTTTCTAAAAGTTTGCACATGTTGCTACACGTAATAGCTACAAATGCACGTCGAAAATTTAGCAGGATCCGTGTTCACCGAGCAGAAAAACGACTTCTCGCTAAAATCATGAAAGTCAAAATTCTGTCCAAACGAGACGTACGAGCGATTTTCTAAAAGTTTGCACATGTTGCTACACGTAATAGCTACAAATGCACGTCGAAAATTTAGCAGGATCCGTGTTCACCGAGCAGAAAAACGACTTCTCGCTAAAATCATGAAAGTCAAAATTCTGTCCAAACGAGACGTACGAGCGATTTTCTAAAAGTTTGCACATGTTGCTACACGTAATAGCTACAAATGCACGTCGAAAATTTAGCAGGATCCGTGTTCACCGAGCAGAAAAACGACTTCTCGCTAAAATCATGAAAGTCAAAATTCTGTCCAAACGAGACGTACGAGCGATTTTCTAAAAGTTTGCACATGTTGCTACACGTAATAGCTACAAATGCACGTCGAAAATTTAGCAGGATCCGTGTTCACCGAGCAGAAAAACGACTTCTCGCTAAAATCATGAAAGTCAAAATTCTGTCCAAACGAGACGTACGAGCGATTTTCTAAAAGTTTGCACATGTTGCTACACGTAATAGCTACAAATGCACGTCGAAAATTTAGCAGGATCCGTGTTCACCGAGCAGAAAAACGACTTCTCGCTAAAATCATGAAAGTCAAAATTCTGTCCAAACGAGACGTACGAGCGATTTTCTAAAAGTTTGCACATGTTGCTACACGTAATAGCTACAAATGCACGTCGAAAATTTAGCAGGATCCGTGTTCACCGAGCAGAAAAACGACTTCTCGCTAAAATCATGAAAGTCAAAATTCTGTCCAAACGAGACGTACGAGCGATTTTCTAAAAGTTTGCACATGTTGCTACACGTAATAGCTACAAATGCACGTCGAAAATTTAGCAGGATCCGTGTTCACCGAGCAGAAAAACGACTTCTCGCTAAAATCATGAAAGTCAAAATTCTGTCCAAACGAGACGTACGAGCGATTTTCTAAAAGTTTGCACATGTTGCTACACGTAATAGCTACAAATGCACGTCGAAAATTTAGCAGGATCCGTGTTCACCGAGCAGAAAAACGACTTCTCGCTAAAATCATGAAAGTCAAAATTCTGTCCAAACGAGACGTACGAGCGATTTTCTAAAAGTTTGCACATGTTGCTACACGTAATAGCTACAAATGCACGTCGAAAATTTAGCAGGATCCGTGTTCACCGAGCAGAAAAACGACTTCTCGCTAAAATCATGAAAGTCAAAATTCTGTCCAAACGAGACGTACGAGCGATTTTCTAAAAGTTTGCACATGTTGCTACACGTAATAGCTACAAATGCACGTCGAAAATTTAGCAGGATCCGTGTTCACCGAGCAGAAAAACGACTTCTCGCTAAAATCATGAAAGTCAAAATTCTGTCCAAACGAGACGTACGAGCGATTTTCTAAAAGTTTGCACATGTTGCTACACGTAATAGCTACAAATGCACGTCGAAAATTTAGCAGGATCCGTGTTCACCGAGCAGAAAAACGACTTCTCGCTAAAATCATGAAAGTCAAAATTCTGTCCAAACGAGACGTACGAGCGATTTTCTAAAAGTTTGCACATGTTGCTACACGTAATAGCTACAAATGCACGTCGAAAATTTAGCAGGATCCGTGTTCACCGAGCAGAAAAACGACTTCTCGCTAAAATCATGAAAGTCAAAATTCTGTCCAAACGAGACGTACGAGCGATTTTCTAAAAGTTTGCACATGTTGCTACACGTAATAGCTACAAATGCACGTCGAAAATTTAGCAGGATCCGTGTTCACCGAGCAGAAAAACGACTTCTCGCTAAAATCATGAAAGTCAAAATTCTGTCCAAACGAGACGTACGAGCGATTTTCTAAAAGTTTGCACATGTTGCTACACGTAATAGCTACAAATGCACGTCGAAAATTTAGCAGGATCCGTGTTCACCGAGCAGAAAAACGACTTCTCGCTAAAATCATGAAAGTCAAAATTCTGTCCAAACGAGACGTACGAGCGATTTTCTAAAAGTTTGCACATGTTGCTACACGTAATAGCTACAAATGCACGTCGAAAATTTAGCAGGATCCGTGTTCACCGAGCAGAAAAACGACTTCTCGCTAAAATCATGAAAGTCAAAATTCTGTCCAAACGAGACGTACGAGCGATTTTCTAAAAGTTTGCACATGTTGCTACACGTAATAGCTACAAATGCACGTCGAAAATTTAGCAGGATCCGTGTTCACCGAGCAGAAAAACGACTTCTCGCTAAAATCATGAAAGTCAAAATTCTGTCCAAACGAGACGTACGAGCGATTTTCTAAAAGTTTGCACATGTTGCTACACGTAATAGCTACAAATGCACGTCGAAAATTTAGCAGGATCCGTGTTCACCGAGCAGAAAAACGACTTCTCGCTAAAATCATGAAAGTCAAAATTCTGTCCAAACGAGACGTACGAGCGATTTTCTAAAAGTTTGCACATGTTGCTACACGTAATAGCTACAAATGCACGTCGAAAATTTAGCAGGATCCGTGTTCACCGAGCAGAAAAACGACTTCTCGCTAAAATCATGAAAGTCAAAATTCTGTCCAAACGAGACGTACGAGCGATTTTCTAAAAGTTTGCACATGTTGCTACACGTAATAGCTACAAATGCACGTCGAAAATTTAGCAGGATCCGTGTTCATTCTAAAAGATTTGCGACATGTTGCTAACATCGTAATAGCTACAAATGCACGTCGAAAATTTAGCAGGATCCGTGTTCACCGAGCAGAAAAACGACTTCTCGCTAAAATCATGAAAGTCAAAATTCTGTCCAAACGAGACGTACGAGCGATTTTCTAAAAGTTTGCACATGTTGCTACACGTAATAGCTACAAATGCACGTCGAAAATTTAGCAGTAAAAGTTTGCACATATTGCTACACGTAATAGCTACAAATGCACGTCGAAAATTTAGCAGGATCCGTGTTCACCGAGCAGAAAAACGACTTCTCGCTAAAATCATGAAAGTCAAAATTCTGTCCAAACGAGACGTACGAGCGATTTTCTAAAAGTTTGCACATGTTGCTACACGTAATAGCTACAAATGCACGTCGAAAATTTAGCAGGATCCGTGTTCACCGAGCAGAAAAACGACTTCTCGCTAAAATCATGAAAGTCAAAATTCTGTCCAAACGAGACGTACGAGCGATTTTCTAAAAGTTTGCACATGTTGCTACACGTAATAGCTACAAATGCACGTCGAAAATTTAGCAGGATCCGTGTTCACCGAGCAGAAAAACGACTTCTCGCTAAAATCATGAAAGTCAAAATTCTGTCCAAACGAGACGTACGAGCGATTTTCTAAAAGTTTGCACATGTTGCTACACGTAATAGCTACAAATGCACGTCGAAAATTTAGCAGGATCCGTGTTCACCGAGCAGAAAAACGACTTCTCGCTAAAATCATGAAAGTCAAAATTCTGTCCAAACGAGACGTACGAGCGATTTTCTAAAAGTTTGCACATGTTGCTACACGTAATAGCTACAAATGCACGTCGAAAATTTAGCAGGATCCGTGTTCACCGAGCAGAAAAACGACTTCTCGCTAAAATCATGAAAGTCAAAATTCTGTCCAAACGAGACGTACGAGCGATTTTCTAAAAGTTTGCACATGTTGCTACACGTAATAGCTACAAATGCACGTCGAAAATTTAGCAGGATCCGTGTTCACCGAGCAGAAAAACGACTTCTCGCTAAAATCATGAAAGTCAAAATTCTGTCCAAACGAGACGTACGAGCGATTTTCTAAAAGTTTGCACATGTTGCTACACGTAATAGCTACAAATGCACGTCGAAAATTTAGCAGGATCCGTGTTCACCGAGCAGAAAAACGACTTCTCGCTAAAATCATGAAAGTCAAAATTCTGTCCAAACGAGACGTACGAGCGATTTTCTAAAAGTTTGCACATGTTGCTACACGTAATAGCTACAAATGCACGTCGAAAATTTAGCAGGATCCGTGTTCACCGAGCAGAAAAACGACTTCTCGCTAAAATCATGAAAGTCAAAATTCTGTCCAAACGAGACGTACGAGCGATTTTCTAAAAGTTTGCACATGTTGCTACACGTAATAGCTACAAATGCACGTCGAAAATTTAGCAGGATCCGTGTTCACCGAACAGAAAAACGACTTCTCGCTAAAATCATGAAAGTCAAAATTCTGTCCAAACGAGACGTACGAGCGATTTTCTAAAAGTTTGCACATGTTGCTACACGTAATAGCTACAAATGCACGTCGAAAATTTAGCAGGATCCGTGTTCACCGAGCAGAAAAACGACTTCTCGCTAAAATCATGAAAGTCAAAATTCTGTCCAAACGAGACGTACGAGCGATTTTCTAAAAGTTTGCACATGTTGCTACACGTAATAGCTACAAATGCACGTCGAAAATTTAGCAGGATCCGTGTTCACCGAGCAGAAAAACGACTTCTCGCTAAAATCATGAAAGTCAAAATTCTGTCCAAACGAGACGTACGAGCGATTTTCTAAAAGTTTGCACATGTTGCTACACGTAATAGCTACAAATGCACGTCGAAAATTTAGCAGGATCCGTGTTCACCGAGCAGAAAAACGACTTCTCGCTAAAATCATGAAAGTCAAAATTCTGTCCAAACGAGACGTACGAGCGTTTTTCTAAAAGTTTGCACATGTTGCTACACGTAATAGCTACAAATGCACGTCGAAAATTTAGCAGGATCCGTGTTCACCGAGCAGAAACACGACTTCTCGCTAAAATCATGAAAGTCAAAATTCTGTCCAAACGAGACGTACGAGCGATTTTCTAAAAGTTTGCACATGTTGCTACACGTAATAGCTACAAATGCACGTCGAAAATTTAGCAGGATCCGTGTTCACCGAGCAGAAAAACGACTTCTCGCTAAACTCATGAAAGTCAAAATTCTGTCCAAACGAGACGTACGAGCGATTTTCTAAAAGTTTGCACATGTTGCTACACGTAATAGCTACAAATGCACGTCGAAAATTTAGCAGGATCCGTGTTCACCGAGCAGAAAAACGACTTCTCGCTAAAATCATGAAAGTCAAAATTCTGTCCAAACGAGACGTACGAGCGATTTTCTAAAAGTTTGCACATGTTGCTACACGTAATAGCTACAAATGCACGTCGAAAATTTAGCAGGATCCGTGTTCACCGAGCAGAAAAACGACTTCTCGCTAAAATCATGAAAGTCAAAATTCTGTCCAAACGAGACGTACGAGCGTTTTTCTAAAAGTTTGCACATGTTGCTACACGTAATAGCTACAAATGCACGTCGAAAATTTAGCAGGATCCGTGTTCACCGAGCAGAAAAACGACTTCTCGCTAAAATCATGAAAGTCAAAATTCTGTCCAAACGAGACGTACGAGCGATTTTCTAAAAGTTTGCACATGTTGCTACACGTAATAGCTACAAATGCACGTCGAAAATTTAGCAGGATCCGTGTTCACCGAGCAGAAAAACGACTTCTCGCTAAAATCATGAAAGTCAAAATTCTGTCCAAACGAGACGTACGAGCGATTTTCTAAAAGTTTGCACATGTTGCTACACGTAATAGCTACAAATGCACGTCGAAAACTTAGCAGGATCCGTGTTCACCGAGCAGAAACACGACTTCTCGCTAAAATCATGAAAGTCAAAATTCTGTCCAAACGAGACGTACGAGCGATTTTCTAAAAGTTTGCACATGTTGCTACACGTAATAGCTACAAATGCACGTCGAAAATTTAGCAGGATCCGTGTTCACCGAGCAGGAAAACGACTTCTCGCTAAAATCATGAAAGTCAAAATTCTGTCCAAACGAGACGTACGAGCGATTTTCTAAAAGTTTGCACATGTTGCTACACGTAATAGCTACAAATGCACGTCGAAAACTTAGCAGGATCCGTGTTCACCGAGCAGAAAAACGACTTCTCGCTAAAATCATGAAAGTCAAAATTCTGTCCAAACGAGACGTACGAGCGATTTTCTAAAAGTTTGCACATGTTGCTACACGTAATAGCTACAAATGCACGTCGAAAATTTAGCAGGATCCGTGTTCACCGAGCAGAAAAACGACTTCTCGCTAAAATCATGAAAGTCAAAATTCTGTCCAAACGAGACGTACGAGCGATTTTCTAAAAGTTTGCACATGTTGCTACACGTAATAGCTACAAATGCACGTCGAAAATTTAGCAGGATCCGTGTTCACCGAGCAGAAAAACGACTTCTCGCTAAAATCATGAAAGTCAAAATTCTGTCCAAACGAGACGTACGAGCGATTTTCTAAAGTTTGCACATGTTGCTACACGTAATAGCTACAAATGCACGTCGAAAATTTAGCAGGATCCGTGTTCACCGAGCAGAAAAACGACTTCTCGCTAAACTCATGAAAGTCAAAATTCTGTCCAAACGAGACGTACGAGCGATTTTCTAAAAGTTTGCACATGTTGCTACACGTAATAGCTACAAATGCACGTCGAAAATTTAGCAGGATCCGTGTTCACCGAGCAGAAAAACGACTTCTCGCTAAAATCATGAAAGTCAAAATTCTGTCCAAACGAGACGTACGAGCGATTTTCTAAAAGTTTGCACATGTTGCTACACGTAATAGCTACAAATGCACGTCGAAAATTTAGCAGGATCCGTGTTCACCGAGCAGAAAAACGACTTCTCGCTAAAATCATGAAAGTCAAAATTCTGTCCAAACGAGACGTACGAGCGTTTTTCTAAAAGTTTGCACATGTTGCTACACGTAATAGCTACAAATGCACGTCGAAAATTTAGCAGGATCCGTGTTCACCGAGCAGAAAAACGACTTCTCGCTAAAATCATGAAAGTCAAAATTCTGTCCAAACGAGACGTACGAGCGATTTTCTAAAAGTTTGCACATGTTGCTACACGTAATAGCTACAAATGCACGTCGAAAATTTAGCAGGATCCGTGTTCACCGAGCAGAAAAACGACTTCTCGCTAAAATCATGAAAGTCAAAATTCTGTCCAAACGAGACGTACGAGCGATTTTCTAAAAGTTTGCACATGTTGCTACACGTAATAGCTACAAATGCACGTCGAAAATTTAGCAGGATCCGTGTTCACCGAGCAGAAACACGACTTCTCGCTAAAATCATGAAAGTCAAAATTCTGTCCAAACGAGACGTACGAGCGATTTTCTAAAAGTTTGCACATGTTGCTACACGTAATAGCTACAAATGCACGTCGAAAATTTAGCAGGATCCGTGTTCACCGAGCTGAAAAACGACTTCTCGCTAAACTCATGAAAGTCAAAATTCTGTCCAAACGAGACGTACGAGCGATTTTCTAAAAGTTTGCACATGTTGCTACACGTAATAGCTACAAATGCACGTCGAAAATTTAGCAGGATCCGTGTTCACCGAGCAGAAAAACGACTTCTCGCTAAAATCATGAAAGTCAAAATTCTGTCCAAACGAGACGTACGAGCGATTTTCTAAAAGTTTGCACATGTTGCTACACGTAATAGCTACAAATGCACGTCGAAAATTTAGCAGGATCCGTGTTCACCGAGCAGAAAAACGACTTCTCGCTAAAATCATGAAAGTCAAAATTCTGTCCAAACGAGACGTACGAGCGTTTTTCTAAAAGTTTGCACATGTTGCTACACGTAATAGCTACAAATGCACGTCGAAAATTTAGCAGGATCCGTGTTCACCGAGCAGAAAAACGACTTCTCGCTAAAATCATGAAAGTCAAAATTCTGTCCAAACGAGACGTACGAGCGATTTTCTAAAAGTTTGCACATGTTGCTACACGTAATAGCTACAAATGCACGTCGAAAATTTAGCAGGATCCGTGTTCACCGAGCAGAAAAACGACTTCTCGCTAAAATCATGAAAGTCAAAATTCTGTCCAAACGAGACGTACGAGCGATTTTCTAAAAGTTTGCACATGTTGCTACACGTAATAGCTACAAATGCACGTCGAAAATTTAGCAGGATCCGTGTTCACCGAGCAGAAAAACGACTTCTCGCTAAAATCATGAAAGTCAAAATTCTGTCCAAACGAGACGTACGAGCGATTTTCTAAAAGTTTGCACATGTTGCTACACGTAATAGCTACAAATGCACGTCGAAAATTTAGCAGGATCCGTGTTCACCGAGCAGAAAAACGACTTCTCGCTAAAATCATGAAAGTCAAAATTCTGTCCAAACGAGACGTACGAGCGATTTTCTAAAAGTTTGCACATGTTGCTACACGTAATAGCTACAAATGCACGTCGAAAATTTAGCAGGATCCGTGTTCACCGAGCAGAAAAACGACTTCTCGCTAAAATCATGAAAGTCAAAATTCTGTCCAAACGAGACGTACGAGCGATTTTCTAAAAGTTTGCACATGTTGCTACACGTAATAGCTACAAATGCACGTCGAAAATTTAGCAGGATCCGTGTTCACCGAGCAGAAAAACGACTTCTCGCTAAAATCATGAAAGTCAAAATTCTGTCCAAACGAGACGTACGAGCGATTTTCTAAAAGTTTGCACATGTTGCTACACGTAATAGCTACAAATGCACGTCGAAAATTTAGCAGGATCCGTGTTCACCGAGCAGAAAAACGACTTCTCGCTAAAATCATGAAAGTCAAAATTCTGTCCAAACGAGACGTACGAGCGATTTTCTAAAAGTTTGCACATGTTGCTACACGTAATAGCTACAAATGCACGTCGAAAATTTAGCAGGATCCGTGTTCACCGAGCAGAAACACGACTTCTCGCTAAAATCATGAAAGTCAAAATTCTGTCCAAACGAGACGTACGAGCGATTTTCTAAAAGTTTGCACATGTTGCTACACGTAATAGCTACAAATGCACGTCGAAAATTTAGCAGGATCCGTGTTCACCGAGCAGAAAAACGACTTCTCGCTAAAATCATGAAAGTCAAAATTCTGTCCAAACGAGACGTACGAGCGATTTTCTAAAAGTTTGCACATGTTGCTACACGTAATAGCTACAAATGCACGTCGAAAATTTAGCAGGATCCGTGTTCACCGAGCAGAAAAACGACTTCTCGCTAAAATCATGAAAGTCAAAATTCTGTCCAAACGAGACGTACGAGCGATTTTCTAAAAGTTTGCACATGTTGCTACACGTAATAGCTACAAATGCACGTCGAAAATTTAGCAGGATCCGTGTTCACCGAGCAGAAAAACGACTTCTCGCTAAAATCATGAAAGTCAAAATTCTGTCCAAACGAGACGTACGAGCGATTTTCTAAAAGTTTGCACATGTTGCTACACGTAATAGCTACAAATGCACGTCGAAAATTTAGCAGGATCCGTGTTCACCGAGCAGAAAAACGACTTCTCGCTAAAATCATGAAAGTCAAAATTCTGTCCAAACGAGACGTACGAGCGATTTTCTAAAAGTTTGCACATGTTGCTACACGTAATAGCTACAAATGCACGTCGAAAATTTAGCAGGATCCGTGTTCACCGAGCAGAAAAACGACTTCTCGCTAAAATCATGAAAGTCAAAATTCTGTCCAAACGAGACGTACGAGCGATTTTCTAAAAGTTTGCACATGTTGCTACACGTAATAGCTACAAATGCACGTCGAAAATTTAGCAGGATCCGTGTTCACCGAGCAGAAAAACGACTTCTCGCTAAAATCATGAAAGTCAAAATTCTGTCCAAACGAGACGTACGAGCGATTTTCTAAAAGTTTGCACATGTTGCTACACGTAATAGCTACAAATGCACGTCGAAAATTTAGCAGGATCCGTGTTCACCGAGCAGAAAAACGACTTCTCGCTAAAATCATGAAAGTCAAAATTCTGTCCAAACGAGACGTACGAGCGATTTTCTAAAAGTTTGCACATGTTGCTACACGTAATAGCTACAAATGCACGTCGAAAATTTAGCAGGATCCGTGTTCACCGAGCAGAAAAACGACTTCTCGCTAAAATCATGAAAGTCAAAATTCTGTCCAAACGAGACGTACGAGCGATTTTCTAAAAGTTTGCACATGTTGCTACACGTAATAGCTACAAATGCACGTCGAAAATTTAGCAGGATCCGTGTTCACCGAGCAGAAAAACGACTTCTCGCTAAAATCATGAAAGTCAAAATTCTGTCCAAACGAGACGTACGAGCGATTTTCTAAAAGTTTGCACATGTTGCTACACGTAATAGCTACAAATGCACGTCGAAAATTTAGCAGGATCCGTGTTCACCGAGCAGAAAAACGACTTCTCGCTAAAATCATGAAAGTCAAAATTCTGTCCAAACGAGACGTACGAGCGATTTTCTAAAAGTTTGCACATGTTGCTACACGTAATAGCTACAAATGCACGTCGAAAATTTAGCAGGATCCGTGTTCACCGAGCAGAAAAACGACTTCTCGCTAAAATCATGAAAGTCAAAATTCTGTCCAAACGAGACGTACGAGCGATTTTCTAAAAGTTTGCACATGTTGCTACACGTAATAGCTACAAATGCACGTCGAAAATTTAGCAGGATCCGTGTTCACCGAGCAGAAAAACGACTTCTCGCTAAAATCATGAAAGTCAAAATTCTGTCCAAACGAGACGTACGAGCGATTTTCTAAAAGTTTGCACATGTTGCTACACGTAATAGCTACAAATGCACGTCGAAAATTTAGCAGGATCCGTGTTCACCGAGCAGAAAAACGACTTCTCGCTAAAATCATGAAAGTCAAAATTCTGTCCAAACGAGACGTACGAGCGATTTTCTAAAAGTTTGCACATGTTGCTACACGTAATAGCTACAAATGCACGTCGAAAATTTAGCAGGATCCGTGTTCACCGAGCAGAAAAACGACTTCTCGCTAAAATCATGAAAGTCAAAATTCTGTCCAAACGAGACGTACGAGCGATTTTCTAAAAGTTTGCACATGTTGCTACACGTAATAGCTACAAATGCACGTCGAAAATTTAGCAGGATCCGTGTTCACCGAGCAGAAAAACGACTTCTCGCTAAAATCATGAAAGTCAAAATTCTGTCCAAACGAGACGTACGAGCGATTTTCTAAAAGTTTGCACATGTTGCTACACGTAATAGCTACAAATGCACGTCGAAAATTTAGCAGGATCCGTGTTCACCGAGCAGAAAAACGACTTCTCGCTAAAATCATGAAAGTCAAAATTCTGTCCAAACGAGACGTACGAGCGATTTTCTAAAAGTTTGCACATGTTGCTACACGTAATAGCTACAAATGCACGTCGAAAATTTAGCAGGATCCGTGTTCACCGAGCAGAAAAACGACTTCTCGCTAAAATCATGAAAGTCAAAATTCTGTCCAAACGAGACGTACGAGCGATTTTCTAAAAGTTTGCACATGTTGCTACACGTAATAGCTACAAATGCACGTCGAAAATTTAGCAGGATCCGTGTTCACCGAGCAGAAAAACGACTTCTCGCTAAAATCATGAAAGTCAAAATTCTGTCCAAACGAGACGTACGAGCGATTTTCTAAAAGTTTGCACATGTTGCTACACGTAATAGCTACAAATGCACGTCGAAAATTTAGCAGGATCCGTGTTCACCGAGCAGAAAAACGACTTCTCGCTAAAATCATGAAAGTCAAAATTCTGTCCAAACGAGACGTACGAGCGATTTTCTAAAAGTTTGCACATGTTGCTACACGTAATAGCTACAAATGCACGTCGAAAATTTAGCAGGATCCGTGTTCACCGAGCAGAAAAACGACTTCTCGCTAAAATCATGAAAGTCAAAATTCTGTCCAAACGAGACGTACGAGCGATTTTCTAAAAGTTTGCACATGTTGCTACACGTAATAGCTACAAATGCACGTCGAAAATTTAGCAGGATCCGTGTTCACCGAGCAGAAAAACGACTTCTCGCTAAAATCATGAAAGTCAAAATTCTGTCCAAACGAGACGTACGAGCGATTTTCTAAAAGTTTGCACATGTTGCTACACGTAATAGCTACAAATGCACGTCGAAAATTTAGCAGGATCCGTGTTCACCGAGCAGAAAAACGACTTCTCGCTAAAATCATGAAAGTCAAAATTCTGTCCAAACGAGACGTACGAGCGATTTTCTAAAAGTTTGCACATGTTGCTACACGTAATAGCTACAAATGCACGTCGAAAATTTAGCAGGATCCGTGTTCACCGAGCAGAAAAACGACTTCTCGCTAAAATCATGAAAGTCAAAATTCTGTCCAAACGAGACGTACGAGCGATTTTCTAAAAGTTTGCACATGTTGCTACACGTAATAGCTACAAATGCACGTCGAAAATTTAGCAGGATCCGTGTTCACCGAGCAGAAAAACGACTTCTCGCTAAAATCATGAAAGTCAAAATTCTGTCCAAACGAGACGTACGAGCGATTTTCTAAAAGTTTGCACATGTTGCTACACGTAATAGCTACAAATGCACGTCGAAAATTTAGCAGGATCCGTGTTCACCGAGCAGAAAAACGACTTCTCGCTAAAATCATGAAAGTCAAAATTCTGTCCAAACGAGACGTACGAGCGATTTTCTAAAAGTTTGCACATGTTGCTACACGTAATAGCTACAAATGCACGTCGAAAATTTAGCAGGATCCGTGTTCACCGAGCAGAAAAACGACTTCTCGCTAAAATCATGAAAGTCAAAATTCTGTCCAAACGAGACGTACGAGCGATTTTCTAAAAGTTTGCACATGTTGCTACACGTAATAGCTACAAATGCACGTCGAAAATTTAGCAGGATCCGTGTTCACCGAGCAGAAAAACGACTTCTCGCTAAAATCATGAAAGTCAAAATTCTGTCCAAACGAGACGTACGAGCGATTTTCTAAAAGTTTGCACATGTTGCTACACGTAATAGCTACAAATGCACGTCGAAAATTTAGCAGGATCCGTGTTCACCGAGCAGAAAAACGACTTCTCGCTAAAATCATGAAAGTCAAAATTCTGTCCAAACGAGACGTACGAGCGATTTTCTAAAAGTTTGCACATGTTGCTACACGTAATAGCTACAAATGCACGTCGAAAATTTAGCAGGATCCGTGTTCACCGAGCAGAAAAACGACTTCTCGCTAAAATCATGAAAGTCAAAATTCTGTCCAAACGAGACGTACGAGCGATTTTCTAAAAGTTTGCACATGTTGCTACACGTAATAGCTACAAATGCACGTCGAAAATTTAGCAGGATCCGTGTTCACCGAGCAGAAAAACGACTTCTCGCTAAAATCATGAAAGTCAAAATTCTGTCCAAACGAGACGTACGAGCGATTTTCTAAAAGTTTGCACATGTTGCTACACGTAATAGCTACAAATGCACGTCGAAAATTTAGCAGGATCCGTGTTCACCGAGCAGAAAAACGACTTCTCGCTAAAATCATGAAAGTCAAAATTCTGTCCAAACGAGACGTACGAGCGATTTTCTAAAAGTTTGCACATGTTGCTACACGTAATAGCTACAAATGCACGTCGAAAATTTAGCAGGATCCGTGTTCACCGAGCAGAAAAACGACTTCTCGCTAAAATCATGAAAGTCAAAATTCTGTCCAAACGAGACGTACGAGCGATTTTCTAAAAGTTTGCACATGTTGCTACACGTAATAGCTACAAATGCACGTCGAAAATTTAGCAGGATCCGTGTTCACCGAGCAGAAAAACGACTTCTCGCTAAAATCATGAAAGTCAAAATTCTGTCCAAACGAGACGTACGAGCGATTTTCTAAAAGTTTGCACATGTTGCTACACGTAATAGCTACAAATGCACGTCGAAAATTTAGCAGGATCCGTGTTCACCGAGCAGAAAAACGACTTCTCGCTAAAATCATGAAAGTCAAAATTCTGTCCAAACGAGACGTACGAGCGATTTTCTAAAAGTTTGCACATGTTGCTACACGTAATAGCTACAAATGCACGTCGAAAATTTAGCAGGATCCGTGTTCACCGAGCAGAAAAACGACTTCTCGCTAAAATCATGAAAGTCAAAATTCTGTCCAAACGAGACGTACGAGCGATTTTCTAAAAGTTTGCACATGTTGCTACACGTAATAGCTACAAATGCACGTCGAAAATTTAGCAGGATCCGTGTTCACCGAGCAGAAAAACGACTTCTCGCTAAAATCATGAAAGTCAAAATTCTGTCCAAACGAGACGTACGAGCGATTTTCTAAAAGTTTGCACATGTTGCTACACGTAATAGCTACAAATGCACGTCGAAAATTTAGCAGGATCCGTGTTCACCGAGCAGAAAAACGACTTCTCGCTAAAATCATGAAAGTCAAAATTCTGTCCAAACGAGACGTACGAGCGATTTTCTAAAAGTTTGCACATGTTGCTACACGTAATAGCTACAAATGCACGTCGAAAATTTAGCAGGATCCGTGTTCACCGAGCAGAAAAACGACTTCTCGCTAAAATCATGAAAGTCAAAATTCTGTCCAAACGAGACGTACGAGCGATTTTCTAAAAGTTTGCACATGTTGCTACACGTAATAGCTACAAATGCACGTCGAAAATTTAGCAGGATCCGTGTTCACCGAGCAGAAAAACGACTTCTCGCTAAAATCATGAAAGTCAAAATTCTGTCCAAACGAGACGTACGAGCGATTTTCTAAAAGTTTGCACATGTTGCTACACGTAATAGCTACAAATGCACGTCGAAAATTTAGCAGGATCCGTGTTCACCGAGCAGAAAAACGACTTCTCGCTAAAATCATGAAAGTCAAAATTCTGTCCAAACGAGACGTACGAGCGATTTTCTAAAAGTTTGCACATGTTGCTACACGTAATAGCTACAAATGCACGTCGAAAATTTAGCAGGATCCGTGTTCACCGAGCAGAAAAACGACTTCTCGCTAAAATCATGAAAGTCAAAATTCTGTCCAAACGAGACGTACGAGCGATTTTCTAAAAGTTTGCACATGTTGCTACACGTAATAGCTACAAATGCACGTCGAAAATTTAGCAGGATCCGTGTTCACCGAGCAGAAAAACGACTTCTCGCTAAAATCATGAAAGTCAAAATTCTGTCCAAACGAGACGTACGAGCGATTTTCTAAAAGTTTGCACATGTTGCTACACGTAATAGCTACAAATGCACGTCGAAAATTTAGCAGGATCCGTGTTCACCGAGCAGAAAAACGACTTCTCGCTAAAATCATGAAAGTCAAAATTCTGTCCAAACGAGACGTACGAGCGATTTTCTAAAAGTTTGCACATGTTGCTACACGTAATAGCTACAAATGCACGTCGAAAATTTTGCAGGATCCGTGTTCACCGAGCAGAAAAACGACTTCTCGCTAAAATCATGAAAGTCAAAATTCTGTCCAAACGAGACGTACGAGCGATTTTCTAAAAGTTTGCACATGTTGCTACTGTCACGTCCCGGTTTTTCGTCGCGGTAAAATAAAAGAGATCACCACGAATCCGGGTCGTCACGATTTGAGTAGTTGTTTTTGGTCCACGTGGCACTTCCGTCCACGTCTAACCGGGATTTTAACGCACGGTAACAGGCTTCAAGCGTACAATAGGATAGGGACTCACCGGTTGATGTTAAGTTGCCGGTACGCTGGTTGACGAACTATTTGCGGCCGCTGGTGCTGAAGGAAGCTGTAGGTAATTTGCCGGCTGTAGATCGGCGAATGAAGGAGCAGTTCACAGCTGCTGGTGATGCAGGAGTCCGTCGGTAATGAGCCGACTGCAGAACGGCGAATGGAAGAGCAGCTCGCAGCTGCTGATGATGCAGGAATCCGTCGGCAATGAACCGACTGCAGAACGGCGAATGGAAGAGCAGCTCACGGCTGCTGATGATGCAGGAATCCGTCGGCAATATGCCGGCTGTAGATCTGGCGCTGCCTTGGTGTTTTATGCCAGCTCTGGCATTGAACGGTTGATACGAGGATCGTTAACGGCGGCTGCCGTCTGCTGCGTTGTGACAGGAGTCGGTACGGCGAAATGCTGCCACGGCGTTACCCTAAATTCTGGGGTGTCTGCCAGCGAAGATACAGCTACGACGACTGGATACTGGATTTTTACTATTGAAGTAATCACTGGCACCTCGCGAACTCCCAACGGATATTTCTCCGCGACCGCCGGATAATATAATTCCGCGAATACTTTTCGTAGTTGAGCCTTACGGCCTGCGCGTCGGTTCTTAGGCATTGACTCTCACTATTATATTGCTTAAACAATTATGAAATGAATTTACGCGATCAATGAAATGCTCGCCTGAAGAATCTCTCAAAGCAGGTTAACTCTCCGTGAAACCCCGTGCCTCTGGTGGGCACAGATAGGTCCCCTTTGAATTAACACGGTTCTGAGAGGAATGATGGAAATATTCGCCACACTGTCCCGTGCCTCTGGTGGGCACTGATAGACAGGTTTTGAACAGGAATAGGTATGAATATTATAGGCGGAAACAGTTTTCCACAAATCCCGTGCCTCTGGTGGGCACCGATAGATTTGCTTGAACCGTGATAGGATTATTTGGTAAAGGTGTGGTCGTTCTGGAACACACAGTCGAGTTACTATAATATTCAATCTTGACTTTGATGCGATTAAATTCAATGCCGAAGATGCTTTACTTCAAGTTATTCAAAATGAAGTTATACTTAATGCGAAGTAAGAAGTTAGTTGTAAATTATGAATTATTACTTTATAAAAATTGTGATCCCTTGCTCGGATCGAGTAGTAGTTAATTATCGACGAGGTTTGATTGAATTGAGACGTTGAAGTATTAAAATCGTAGTTTATTTCGTAGTACAATTAAGGACCCTTTGCTCGAGTCTTGGATTAGAATATAGAACGCTGCGGACAATTAGCGCGACTATTAAGACGACGACTAAAGGCTCTCGCTCTCATTAGAGCGCTTAATTTATATGATTTTTCCTTTCTAGGTTGGACAGAAAACGCTGTTGAGAACTCCTGGCTGGAGCGAGATGAAAGTGCAGTCTCAGCAGTTGGTGGTTAGAACGGTGCAGGTATTGCGCGACAGCAATACTGCGTCAGCAGCTACTGGTGCGAGGAGGATGGCTGCTCTCGTGCTCTCTCTCTCCCTCTGGGAACTGCTGATTCAGCGCGTGCCTCTATGCTGGAGCTGGCCGGATGCTGCTATCTTGGCTCCACGTACCGGGTGCTCGGCGAAATGTGTACAACGGGTGTCTCGATTGAATTTGTACAATGTTTAATAAATGTTGTTCATAATAAATGTTATTTAACTGAGCTGGTCCCTGATAATACAATTCTCCTACTCTTAATTAATAATAAAAATCCTCACGTTCCTCCATTCTTAGTTAACAATTCAAATTCTCACATACGTCCATTCTTATTTAACAATTCAAATTCATGCGTTCCTTCATTCTTTTAATTATGCATAAAATTTGTTATAAACGTATAGTACTGATTATTGTTTATAATAATAGAAAACGTTACAATGTTGATTCGTAATACTGAACATTATTTATAATAATGGAAAATACTGAATATAAATGATACAGAGTACTTAATACCTTAATTTACAATACTGAATATTATTTATAACAAAAGGGGAATATTAATATGGTTATTCGCGATACGGAATATAAATGAAAATCCTACAACATTAAATATAAATTCGTTATATTATTTATGATGAAAGAGAATATATTGAATTGAACGATAATACATTAATTTTAATTAACAAAGTACGGAATATAGTAATAGAAAACATGCTAGATCAAACGTCGTGCGTACGACGTAACACCTCCCCTCCTGGCGGTAAAGAAATTTTTCCGCAGGGAAAATTTCTTTCGCAGTAAAGTTTTTTAATTGTCTGAGGAATTATACGACCAGCGTCGTGCTGAATAGCAACACAACACATGATTCAAAAGTTCAGTTTATAACACGGTACTCACATTGTTCATTCGTGACGTCGTGTTGACCAAATGGGGCCTCCTTGAAAGGCGTTGCTCTCAGAACTTTCCAACTAGTACTGCCTTACTATTTCTAGGGTGCACCTCTCGCAGTCGACGGCCTGTCGAATCGTTGCGTATGGTTTGCGGCAAAAGGCGCATTTTCCGCCGACTACTTCGACTGCTGTCTCGTGACGGTGGAAAAGCTCCCCGGTGACAGGAACAATTTTGCCACATTCCTGGCAAATGGCGTGTCTGTCATCCAGTGTAACGTAATACGTTATCAAGACACAGACTGAGCTCTTGAGGTGGAGCCGGAATAACTCCCACAGTCGGCTTCTCTGGCTGATAGCGTAAGGGGCGCGTTTTAGGCACATGATGGAGTTCTCAGGCCAATGGCTTCGATGCGGGTCGTTTATCAGGCGGCTGCGATTCTGTGGAAGCGGTGGTGCTGTCCTTGTTAGTGCATGTATGCTGGAGATGGCTGGGTCCTTGGGTGATACGTTTTAAGTTTATTACAGTGTACAATCTTATATTTATTATTAATACGAATTTTCACATTATCTTTGGAAATTACATCCACTACCTCATACGGTCCGCTGTATTGGTTATCGAATTTACCCTTTCGCGGTTCCTTTGCCCTTTTTTGGTGGGGGAAGACTTGAGCAACTCGGGCGTTCCTTTTGTCCCTACGCCTATGGTATGATCGCTGAATATGATTTCCCTTGGTAGCGGATTGCATGCGGATTAATAAGATATTCGCGTATTTGCACGTTGTTCTGCCGTCATATGGCAGGCGAGATATTTGTGATTTGAACTCGTCGTTTACGTTATGCCATACCGAAACGGATTCGGGTTTATAGGGATAGTAGCTTCCTTCCGTATTTGGGGAAATTATATTCAGTACTACCTTATAATTTGACGACGAAGAATTTGACATAGTAGAATCGGTTTTAGAAATAATATCGGACGAAGAAATAGAGTTGACGTGCACTTGTGATTCTGACTCTTTATCGAAGGATGCCGAAACGGATTCGGGCTTATCAGAATTATTACGACTTGCCGGAGTGGATCCGGGCTTACAGTGTTCAACGAAGAATGCCGAAACGGATTCGGGCTTATCAGAATTATTACGACTTGCCGGAGCGGATCCGGGCTTAGTAAAATCATTAAGACTTGCCGGAGCGGATCCGGGCTTACAGTGTTCAACGAAGAATGCCGAAACGGATTCGGGCTTATTATATTCACGTGGCACATTTTCATTATTCTGGATTGATTCTATTTCTTCTATCTCTAAGAATGGCATCGGAAAAGTAACCGATTCATTAGTCGTGTTCGCGCATTTGACATAAACGTACCCGTCGCGATTTTGGACGAGTGAATCACAAATTAGCACTCCGCTCTTAATTTCTTGCTTGCGTAGAAAACCCACGGCGGGCCCGGTGGTCCCTGCTTCGATGCATGCTACAGTGCGAGCGGGAATTACTGTTTGTTTTATATTGTGAAACGGAATTTCAGTTCCCTTCCATTGGATCGAGCTTTTTGCGTAAGATATTTCCGCGCCCTCTTTTAGAAAGATTGATCCCAAAATTCCATTAGTAGGTATCGGGAAATCCTCGTGGACCACACAAAATTTTACGGGGCAGGAATTGATTTTAATTGATGTTGTTCCCAGGGTTTTAACATGACCCTCTGTAATGCCGCACAATTTGATTATTTCTGTCGGATCGATGGTGACCTCTCTTTTTAATGCATTTTCCTTTATGAGATTTAGTTCCGCGCCCGTGTCAATCATAAAAATGGCAGCGTTAGTTAATTCGGGTGCGGAAACTAGAATTTGCGGTACTGTAGAATTTTCTAGTGTTCGGATGCCGGCGACTCGGTAATTTCCGATGTTATCGGCCTGATTGTTTTCGAAGGTACCTCCTCCCGTCGCTGGCCGGAAGTCGAGGGGAGGGGTTGCCCGTTTCCCGAATTTCGAGCATTGAACTCCCTTTTTCTACACTCGTGTATATCATGACCCGGAGTTTTGCAATAATTACAGAATCGAGAATTATAATTGTCGCGCCTAGGACCGGAATTATGTACGGGTGAAGTTATGCCACGAACCGGCGTTTCGTATCGCGGAGATAACAATTCGCGAGAAGCGGGAGCTTGATATCGCGTGCGCTCCGTGCTAGAATATGACCAGTTGCTTGGTCTTGGAGGAATGCTATTTGTACGTACCGGGTGGTTAATAATTTCACGTCTCCCTTCTGAAAATTGCACGCGTTTTGACGGCTCGTAACGGGTTCTATCTAGTTCGTATTGTTTAAAGGCTTCGATCGCCGCATCATACGCTGAGCCTAATGTAGTATGCGGTCGCGATTTTACATCTATACGCAAGACTGGAATTAGACCATTTATAAAACTATCGTGCGTTAGGCGGTTTATGTCCATCGGATCTGGATTACCTCGCTCGCAATCGAGAATCGCGGTTCTTAGGTCCTTAACTCGGCTGATGTAGTCTAAAATGTGTTCCGATGGCCCTTGAAAAATATTTGCTAGTTCCCCGCGATAATGGTCTATGGTTTTGTTTGATCCAAATACGTCCTGTAACCGGTTGCATAACTGCGAGATATTTCGGCAACCTTCGTCCTCTACCGCGGTATAGGCCCTTCCGCGCAGTTTATTAATGACAAGTTTCGTCAGAGTACCTTCTATATGGGGCGGTATAATATCTCGAGCGCGTCGACAGGCGCGATTGAAGGAAAATATTGGCATGTTGCAACCGTCAAAAATTGGTATTGATTCTACTGCCTCTTTTAGTGAATAGTTTCCCGGTTCCGGATTATCTATGTTTAATCTAGCTCGCGGTATATCCTCCATAACCCTTTCTTCTCGAAGTTCGCGCAGACGGTCGATTTCGCGCCTAGCTTCGTTTAGTTCGGCCCGGATTTCTTCCATATTGAAACCCGGAGGATTAGTTTTCGCAATTTTCAACTCGGAGTTTAATCTTTCTAATTCTAATTTTAAGTCTGCGGTTTCCTGAATTTCACGGCGTTGCGCTTCTAATGCCTTATCCTCTTTACGTAACCGTTTCTCTTTTTCATTTAATTGTTTCTGCAGCGCGATTAATTCTGCTTCTGAGATTAGAGATTGGGGACTAGTTGCTCCTTTCGAACGCGTGTTCATATTGTCTTTGCTACTCATGTTGTAAAGTTAAAGTTAAAATTCGAAAACGTTCGTAGCTATCACTAGAAATTTCTCACTGCCACCGGAAGTTTGATACTGTCACCAAAATTTGCTCGTTACCTAAAATACTCGTTCCCGACCTAACGTGCTTTTACTGTTCCATACGCACTACTCGAAATTATCCCACCGCTGCCACCAAAAATTTGTCACGTCCCGGTTTTTCGTCGCGGTAAAATAAAAGAGATCACCACGAATCCGGGTCGTCACGATTTGAGTAGTTGTTTTTGGTCCACGTGGCACTTCCGTCCACGTCTAACCGGGATTTTAACGCACGGTAACAGGCTTCAAGCGTACAATAGGATAGGGACTCACCGGTTGATGTTAAGTTGCCGGTACGCTGGTTGACGAACTATTTGCGGCCGCTGGTGCTGAAGGAAGCTGTAGGTAATTTGCCGGCTGTAGATCGGCGAATGAAGGAGCAGTTCACAGCTGCTGGTGATGCAGGAGTCCGTCGGTAATGAGCCGACTGCAGAACGGCGAATGGAAGAGCAGCTCGCAGCTGCTGATGATGCAGGAATCCGTCGGCAATGAACCGACTGCAGAACGGCGAATGGAAGAGCAGCTCACGGCTGCTGATGATGCAGGAATCCGTCGGCAATATGCCGGCTGTAGATCTGGCGCTGCCTTGGTGTTTTATGCCAGCTCTGGCATTGAACGGTTGATACGAGGATCGTTAACGGCGGCTGCCGTCTGCTGCGTTGTGACAGGAGTCGGTACGGCGAAATGCTGCCACGGCGTTACCCTAAATTCTGGGGTGTCTGCCAGCGAAGATACAGCTACGACGACTGGATACTGGATTTTTACTATTGAAGTAATCACTGGCACCTCGCGAACTCCCAACGGATATTTCTCCGCGACCGCCGGATAATATAATTCCGCGAATACTTTTCGTAGTTGAGCCTTACGGCCTGCGCGTCGGTTCTTAGGCATTGACTCTCACTATTATATTGCTTAAACAATTATGAAATGAATTTACGCGATCAATGAAATGCTCGCCTGAAGAATCTCTCAAAGCAGGTTAACTCTCCGTGAAACCCCGTGCCTCTGGTGGGCACAGATAGGTCCCCTTTGAATTAACACGGTTCTGAGAGGAATGATGGAAATATTCGCCACACTGTCCCGTGCCTCTGGTGGGCACTGATAGACAGGTTTTGAACAGGAATAGGTATGAATATTATAGGCGGAAACAGTTTTCCACAAATCCCGTGCCTCTGGTGGGCACCGATAGATTTGCTTGAACCGTGATAGGATTATTTGGTAAAGGTGTGGTCGTTCTGGAACACACAGTCGAGTTACTATAATATTCAATCTTGACTTTGATGCGATTAAATTCAATGCCGAAGATGCTTTACTTCAAGTTATTCAAAATGAAGTTATACTTAATGCGAAGTAAGAAGTTAGTTGTAAATTATGAATTATTACTTTATAAAAATTGTGATCCCTTGCTCGGATCGAGTAGTAGTTAATTATCGACGAGGTTTGATTGAATTGAGACGTTGAAGTATTAAAATCGTAGTTTATTTCGTAGTACAATTAAGGACCCTTTGCTCGAGTCTTGGATTAGAATATAGAACGCTGCGGACAATTAGCGCGACTATTAAGACGACGACTAAAGGCTCTCGCTCTCATTAGAGCGCTTAATTTATATGATTTTTCCTTTCTAGGTTGGACAGAAAACGCTGTTGAGAACTCCTGGCTGGAGCGAGATGAAAGTGCAGTCTCAGCAGTTGGTGGTTAGAACGGTGCAGGTATTGCGCGACAGCAATACTGCGTCAGCAGCTACTGGTGCGAGGAGGATGGCTGCTCTCGTGCTCTCTCTCTCCCTCTGGGAACTGCTGATTCA
This sequence comes from Colletes latitarsis, assembly GCF_051014445.1. Taxonomy (NCBI): domain Eukaryota; kingdom Metazoa; phylum Arthropoda; class Insecta; order Hymenoptera; family Colletidae; genus Colletes; species Colletes latitarsis. The sequence goes on along the minus strand of NC_135138.1, from coordinate 19,319,317 downwards.
GCGCGTGCCTCTATGCTGGAGCTGGCCGGATGCTGCTATCTTGGCTCCACGTACCGGGTGCTCGGCGAAATGTGTACAACGGGTGTCTCGATTGAATTTGTACAATGTTTAATAAATGTTGTTCATAATAAATGTTATTTAACTGAGCTGGTCCCTGATAATACAATTCTCCTACTCTTAATTAATAATAAAAATCCTCACGTTCCTCCATTCTTAGTTAACAATTCAAATTCTCACATACGTCCATTCTTATTTAACAATTCAAATTCATGCGTTCCTTCATTCTTTTAATTATGCATAAAATTTGTTATAAACGTATAGTACTGATTATTGTTTATAATAATAGAAAACGTTACAATGTTGATTCGTAATACTGAACATTATTTATAATAATGGAAAATACTGAATATAAATGATACAGAGTACTTAATACCTTAATTTACAATACTGAATATTATTTATAACAAAAGGGGAATATTAATATGGTTATTCGCGATACGGAATATAAATGAAAATCCTACAACATTAAATATAAATTCGTTATATTATTTATGATGAAAGAGAATATATTGAATTGAACGATAATACATTAATTTTAATTAACAAAGTACGGAATATAGTAATAGAAAACATGCTAGATCAAACGTCGTGCGTACGACGTAACACTACACGTAATAGCTACAAATGCACGTCGAAAATTTAGCAGGATCCGTGTTCACCGAGCAGAAAAACGACTTCTCGCTAAAATCATGAAAGTCAAAATTCTGTCCAAACGAGACGTACGAGCGATTTTCTAAAAGTTTGCACATGTTGCTACACGTAATAGCTACAAATGCACGTCGAAAATTTAGCAGGATCCGTGTTCACCGAGCAGAAAAACGACTTCTCGCTAAAATCATGAAAGTCAAAATTCTGTCTAAACGAGACGTACGAGCGATTTTCTAAAAGTTTGCACATGTTGCTACACGTAATAGCTACAAATGCACGTCGAAAATTTAGCAGGATCCGTGTTCACCGAGCAGAAAAACGACTTCTCGCTAAAATCATGAAAGTCAAAATTCTGTCCAAACGAGACGTACGAGCGATTTTCTAAAAGTTTGCACATGTTGCTACACGTAATAGCTACAAATGCACGTCGAAAATTTAGCAGGATCCGTGTTCACCGAGCAGAAAAACGACTTCTCGCTAAAATCATGAAAGTCAAAATTCTGTCCAAACGAGACGTACGAGCGATTTTCTAAAAGTTTGCACATGTTGCTACACGTAATAGCTACAAATGCACGTCGAAAATTTAGCAGGATCCGTGTTCACCGAGCAGAAAAACGACTTCTCGCTAAAATCATGAAAGTCAAAATTCTGTCCAAACGAGACGTACGAGCGATTTTCTAAAAGTTTGCACATGTTGCTACACGTAATAGCTACAAATGCACGTCGAAAATTTAGCAGGATCCGTGTTCACCGAGCAGAAAAACGACTTCTCGCTAAAATCATGAAAGTCAAAATTCTGTCCAAACGAGACGTACGAGCGATTTTCTAAAAGTTTGCACATGTTGCTACACGTAATAGCTACAAATGCACGTCGAAAATTTAGCAGGATCCGTGTTCACCGAGCAGAAAAACGACTTCTCGCTAAAATCATGAAAGTCAAAATTCTGTCCAAACGAGACCTACGAGCGATTTTCTAAAAGTTTGCACATGTTGCTACACGTAATAGCTACAAATGCACGTCGAAAATTTAGCGGGATCCGTGTTCACCGAGCAGAAAAACGACTTCTCGCTAAAATCATGAAAGTCAAAATTCTGTCCAAACGAGACGTACGAGCGATTTTCTAAAAGTTTGCACATGTTGCTACACGTAATAGCTACAAATGCACGTCGAAAATTTAGCAGGATCCGTGTTCACCGAGCAGAAAAACGACTTCTCGCTAAAATCATGAAAGTCAAAAGTCTGTCCAAACGAGACGTACGAGCGATTTTCTAAAAGTTTGCACATGTTGCTACACGTAATAGCTACAAATGCACGTCGAAAATTTAGCAGGATCCGTGTTCACCGAGCAGAAAAACGACTTCTCGCTAAAATCATGAAAGTCAAAATTCTGTCCAAACGAGACGTACGAGCGATTTTCTAAAAGTTTGCACATGTTGCTACACGTAATAGCTACAAATGCACGTCGAAAATTTAGCAGGATCCGTGTTCACCGAGCAGAAAAACGACTTCTCGCTAAAATCATGAAAGTCAAAATTCTGTCCAAACGAGACGTACGAGCGATTTTCTAAAAGTTTGCACATGTTGCTACACGTAATAGCTACAAATGCACGTCGAAAATTTAGCAGGATCCGTGTTCACCGAGCAGAAAAACGACTTCTCGCTAAAATCATGAAAGTCAAAATTCTGTCCAAACGAGACGTACGAGCGATTTTCTAAAAGTTTGCACATGTTGCTACACGTAATAGCTACAAATGCACGTCGAAAATTTAGCAGGATCCGTGTTCACCGAGCAGAAAAACGACTTCTCGCTAAAATCATGAAAGTCAAAATTCTGTCCAAACGAGACGTACGAGCGATTTTCTAAAAGTTTGCACATGTTGCTACACGTAATAGCTACAAATGCACGTCGAAAATTTAGCAGGATCCGTGTTCACCGAGCAGAAAAACGACTTCTCGCTAAAATCATGAAAGTCAAAATTCTGTCCAAACGAGACGTACGAGCGATTTTCTAAAAGTTTGCACATGTTGCTACACGTAATAGCTACAAATGCACGTCGAAAATTTAGCAGGATCCGTGTTCACCGAGCAGAAAAACGACTTCTCGCTAAAATCATGAAAGTCAAAATTCTGTCCAAACGAGACGTACGAGCGATTTTCTAAAAGTTTGCACATGTTGCTACACGTAATAGCTACAAATGCACGTCGAAAATTTAGCAGGATCCGTGTTCACCGAGCAGAAAAACGACTTCTCGCTAAAATCATGAAAGTCAAAATTCTGTCCAAACGAGACGTACGAGCGATTTTCTAAAAGTTTGCACATGTTGCTACACGTAATAGCTACAAATGCACGTCGAAAATTTAGCAGGATCCGTGTTCACCGAGCAGAAAAACGACTTCTCGCTAAAATCATGAAAGTCAAAATTCTGTCCAAACGAGACGTACGAGCGATTTTCTAAAAGTTTGCACATGTTGCTACACGTAATAGCTACAAATGCACGTCGAAAATTTAGCAGGATCCGTGTTCACCGAGCAGAAAAACGACTTCTCGCTAAAATCATGAAAGTCAAAATTCTGTCCAAACGAGACGTACGAGCGATTTTCTAAAAGTTTGCACATGTTGCTACACGTAATAGCTACAAATGCACGTCGAAAATTTAGCAGGATCCGTGTTCACCGAGCAGAAAAACGACTTCTCGCTAAAATCATGAAAGTCAAAATTCTGTCCAAACGAGACGTACGAGCGATTTTCTAAAAGTTTGCACATGTTGCTACACGTAATAGCTACAAATGCACGTCGAAAATTTAGCAGGATCCGTGTTCACCGAGCAGAAAAACGACTTCTCGCTAAAATCATGAAAGTCAAAATTCTGTCCAAACGAGACGTACGAGCGATTTTCTAAAAGTTTGCACATGTTGCTACACGTAATAGCTACAAATGCACGTCGAAAATTTAGCAGGATCCGTGTTCACCGAGCAGAAAAACGACTTCTCGCTAAAATCATGAAAGTCAAAATTCTGTCCAAACGAGACGTACGAGCGATTTTCTAAAAGTTTGCACATGTTGCTACACGTAATAGCTACAAATGCACGTCGAAAATTTAGCAGGATCCGTGTTCACCGAGCAGAAAAACGACTTCTCGCTAAAATCATGAAAGTCAAAATTCTGTCCAAACGAGACGTACGAGCGATTTTCTAAAAGTTTGCACATGTTGCTACACGTAATAGCTACAAATGCACGTCGAAAATTTAGCAGGATCCGTGTTCACCGAGCAGAAAAACGACTTCTCGCTAAAATCATGAAAGTCAAAATTCTGTCCAAACGAGACGTACGAGCGATTTTCTAAAAGTTTGCACATGTTGCTACACGTAATAGCTACAAATGCACGTCGAAAATTTAGCAGGATCCGTGTTCACCGAGCAGAAAAACGACTTCTCGCTAAAATCATGAAAGTCAAAATTCTGTCCAAACGAGACGTACGAGCGATTTTCTAAAAGTTTGCACATGTTGCTACACGTAATAGCTACAAATGCACGTCGAAAATTTAGCAGGATCCGTGTTCACCGAGCAGAAAAACGACTTCTCGCTAAAATCATGAAAGTCAAAATTCTGTCCAAACGAGACGTACGAGCGATTTTCTAAAAGTTTGCACATGTTGCTACACGTAATAGCTACAAATGCACGTCGAAAATTTAGCAGGATCCGTGTTCACCGAGCAGAAAAACGACTTCTCGCTAAAATCATGAAAGTCAAAATTCTGTCCAAACGAGACGTACGAGCGATTTTCTAAAAGTTTGCACATGTTGCTACACGTAATAGCTACAAATGCACGTCGAAAATTTAGCAGGATCCGTGTTCACCGAGCAGAAAAACGACTTCTCGCTAAAATCATGAAAGTCAAAATTCTGTCCAAACGAGACGTACGAGCGATTTTCTAAAAGTTTGCACATGTTGCTACACGTAATAGCTACAAATGCACGTCGAAAATTTAGCAGGATCCGTGTTCACCGAGCAGAAAAACGACTTCTCGCTAAAATCATGAAAGTCAAAATTCTGTCCAAACGAGACGTACGAGCGATTTTCTAAAAGTTTGCACATGTTGCTACACGTAATAGCTACAAATGCACGTCGAAAATTTAGCAGGATCCGTGTTCACCGAGCAGAAAAACGACTTCTCGCTAAAATCATGAAAGTCAAAATTCTGTCCAAACGAGACGTACGAGCGATTTTCTAAAAGTTTGCACATGTTGCTACACGTAATAGCTACAAATGCACGTCGAAAATTTAGCAGGATCCGTGTTCACCGAGCAGAAAAACGACTTCTCGCTAAAATCATGAAAGTCAAAATTCTGTCCAAACGAGACGTACGAGCGATTTTCTAAAAGTTTGCACATGTTGCTACACGTAATAGCTACAAATGCACGTCGAAAATTTAGCAGGATCCGTGTTCACCGAGCAGAAAAACGACTTCTCGCTAAAATCATGAAAGTCAAAATTCTGTCCAAACGAGACGTACGAGCGATTTTCTAAAAGTTTGCACATGTTGCTACACGTAATAGCTACAAATGCACGTCGAAAATTTAGCAGGATCCGTGTTCACCGAGCAGAAAAACGACTTCTCGCTAAAATCATGAAAGTCAAAATTCTGTCCAAACGAGACGTACGAGCGATTTTCTAAAAGTTTGCACATGTTGCTACACGTAATAGCTACAAATGCACGTCGAAAATTTAGCAGGATCCGTGTTCACCGAGCAGAAAAACGACTTCTCGCTAAAATCATGAAAGTCAAAATTCTGTCCAAACGAGACGTACGAGCGATTTTCTAAAAGTTTGCACATGTTGCTACACGTAATAGCTACAAATGCACGTCGAAAATTTAGCAGGATCCGTGTTCACCGAGCAGAAAAACGACTTCTCGCTAAAATCATGAAAGTCAAAATTCTGTCCAAACGAGACGTACGAGCGATTTTCTAAAAGTTTGCACATGTTGCTACACGTAATAGCTACAAATGCACGTCGAAAATTTAGCAGGATCCGTGTTCACCGAGCAGAAAAACGACTTCTCGCTAAAATCATGAAAGTCAAAATTCTGTCCAAACGAGACGTACGAGCGATTTTCTAAAAGTTTGCACATGTTGCTACACGTAATAGCTACAAATGCACGTCGAAAATTTAGCAGGATCCGTGTTCACCGAGCAGAAAAACGACTTCTCGCTAAAATCATGAAAGTCAAAATTCTGTCCAAACGAGACGTACGAGCGATTTTCTAAAAGTTTGCACATGTTGCTACACGTAATAGCTACAAATGCACGTCGAAAATTTAGCAGGATCCGTGTTCACCGAGCAGAAAAACGACTTCTCGCTAAAATCATGAAAGTCAAAATTCTGTCCAAACGAGACGTACGAGCGATTTTCTAAAAGTTTGCACATGTTGCTACACGTAATAGCTACAAATGCACGTCGAAAATTTAGCAGGATCCGTGTTCACCGAGCAGAAAAACGACTTCTCGCTAAAATCATGAAAGTCAAAATTCTGTCCAAACGAGACGTACGAGCGATTTTCTAAAAGTTTGCACATGTTGCTACACGTAATAGCTACAAATGCACGTCGAAAATTTAGCAGGATCCGTGTTCACCGAGCAGAAAAACGACTTCTCGCTAAAATCATGAAAGTCAAAATTCTGTCCAAACGAGACGTACGAGCGATTTTCTAAAAGTTTGCACATGTTGCTACACGTAATAGCTACAAATGCACGTCGAAAATTTAGCAGGATCCGTGTTCACCGAGCAGAAAAACGACTTCTCGCTAAAATCATGAAAGTCAAAATTCTGTCCAAACGAGACGTACGAGCGATTTTCTAAAAGTTTGCACATGTTGCTACACGTAATAGCTACAAATGCACGTCGAAAATTTAGCAGGATCCGTGTTCACCGAGCAGAAAAACGACTTCTCGCTAAAATCATGAAAGTCAAAATTCTGTCCAAACGAGACGTACGAGCGATTTTCTAAAAGTTTGCACATGTTGCTACACGTAATAGCTACAAATGCACGTCGAAAATTTAGCAGGATCCGTGTTCACCGAGCAGAAAAACGACTTCTCGCTAAAATCATGAAAGTCAAAATTCTGTCCAAACGAGACGTACGAGCGATTTTCTAAAAGTTTGCACATGTTGCTACACGTAATAGCTACAAATGCACGTCGAAAATTTAGCAGGATCCGTGTTCACCGAGCAGAAAAACGACTTCTCGCTAAAATCATGAAAGTCAAAATTCTGTCCAAACGAGACGTACGAGCGATTTTCTAAAAGTTTGCACATGTTGCTACACGTAATAGCTACAAATGCACGTCGAAAATTTAGCAGGATCCGTGTTCACCGAGCAGAAAAACGACTTCTCGCTAAAATCATGAAAGTCAAAATTCTGTCCAAACGAGACGTACGAGCGATTTTCTAAAAGTTTGCACATGTTGCTACACGTAATAGCTACAAATGCACGTCGAAAATTTAGCAGGATCCGTGTTCACCGAGCAGAAAAACGACTTCTCGCTAAAATCATGAAAGTCAAAATTCTGTCCAAACGAGACGTACGAGCGATTTTCTAAAAGTTTGCACATGTTGCTACACGTAATAGCTACAAATGCACGTCGAAAATTTAGCAGGATCCGTGTTCACCGAGCAGAAAAACGACTTCTCGCTAAAATCATGAAAGTCAAAATTCTGTCCAAACGAGACGTACGAGCGATTTTCTAAAAGTTTGCACATGTTGCTACACGTAATAGCTACAAATGCACGTCGAAAATTTAGCAGGATCCGTGTTCACCGAGCAGAAAAACGACTTCTCGCTAAAATCATGAAAGTCAAAATTCTGTCCAAACGAGACGTACGAGCGATTTTCTAAAAGTTTGCACATGTTGCTACACGTAATAGCTACAAATGCACGTCGAAAATTTAGCAGGATCCGTGTTCACCGAGCAGAAAAACGACTTCTCGCTAAAATCATGAAAGTCAAAATTCTGTCCAAACGAGACGTACGAGCGATTTTCTAAAAGTTTGCACATGTTGCTACACGTAATAGCTACAAATGCACGTCGAAAATTTAGCAGGATCCGTGTTCACCGAGCAGAAAAACGACTTCTCGCTAAAATCATGAAAGTCAAAATTCTGTCCAAACGAGACGTACGAGCGATTTTCTAAAAGTTTGCACATGTTGCTACACGTAATAGCTACAAATGCACGTCGAAAATTTAGCAGGATCCGTGTTCACCGAGCAGAAAAACGACTTCTCGCTAAAATCATGAAAGTCAAAATTCTGTCCAAACGAGACGTACGAGCGATTTTCTAAAAGTTTGCACATGTTGCTACACGTAATAGCTACAAATGCACGTCGAAAATTTAGCAGGATCCGTGTTCACCGAGCAGAAAAACGACTTCTCGCTAAAATCATGAAAGTCAAAATTCTGTCCAAACGAGACGTACGAGCGATTTTCTAAAAGTTTGCACATGTTGCTACACGTAATAGCTACAAATGCACGTCGAAAATTTAGCAGGATCCGTGTTCACCGAGCAGAAAAACGACTTCTCGCTAAAATCATGAAAGTCAAAATTCTGTCCAAACGAGACGTACGAGCGATTTTCTAAAAGTTTGCACATGTTGCTACACGTAATAGCTACAAATGCACGTCGAAAATTTAGCAGGATCCGTGTTCACCGAGCAGAAAAACGACTTCTCGCTAAAATCATGAAAGTCAAAATTCTGTCCAAACGAGACGTACGAGCGATTTTCTAAAAGTTTGCACATGTTGCTACACGTAATAGCTACAAATGCACGTCGAAAATTTAGCAGGATCCATGTTCACCGAGCAGAAAAACGACTTCTCGCTAAAATCATGAAAGTCAAAATTCTGTCCAAACGAGACGTACGAGCGATTTTCTAAAAGTTTGCACATGTTGCTACACGTAATAGCTACAAATGCACGTCGAAAATTTAGCAGGATCCGTGTTCACCGAGCAGAAAAACGACTTCTCGCTAAAATCATGAAAGTCAAAATTCTGTCCAAACGAGACGTACGAGCGATTTTCTAAAAGTTTGCACATGTTGCTACACGTAATAGCTACAAATGCACGTCGAAAATTTAGCAGGATCCGTGTTCACCGAGCAGAAAAACGACTTCTCGCTAAAATCATGAAAGTCAAAATTCTGTCCAAACGAGACGTACGAGCGATTTTCTAAAAGTTTGCACATGTTGCTACACGTAATAGCTACAAATGCACGTCGAAAATTTAGCAGGATCCGTGTTCACCGAGCAGAAAAACGACTTCTCGCTAAAATCATGAAAGTCAAAATTCTGTCCAAACGAGACGTACGAGCGATTTTCTAAAAGTTTGCACATGTTGCTACACGTAATAGCTACAAATGCACGTCGAAAATTTAGCAGGATCCGTGTTCACCGAGCAGAAAAACGACTTCTCGCTAAAATCATGAAAGTCAAAATTCTGTCCAAACGAGACGTACGAGCGATTTTCTAAAAGTTTGCACATGTTGCTACACGTAATAGCTACAAATGCACGTCGAAAATTTAGCAGGATCCGTGTTCACCGAGCAGAAAAACGACTTCTCGCTAAAATCATGAAAGTCAAAATTCTGTCCAAACGAGACGTACGAGCGATTTTCTAAAAGTTTGCACATGTTGCTACACGTAATAGCTACAAATGCACGTCGAAAATTTAGCAGGATCCGTGTTCACCGAGCAGAAAAACGACTTCTCGCTAAAATCATGAAAGTCAAAATTCTGTCCAAACGAGACGTACGAGCGATTTTCTAAAAGTTTGCACATGTTGCTACACGTAATAGCTACAAATGCACGTCGAAAATTTAGCAGGATCCGTGTTCACCGAGCAGAAAAACGACTTCTCGCTAAAATCATGAAAGTCAAAATTCTGTCCAAACGAGACGTACGAGCGATTTTCTAAAAGTTTGCACATGTTGCTACACGTAATAGCTACAAATGCACGTCGAAAATTTAGCAGGATCCGTGTTCACCGAGCAGAAAAACGACTTCTCGCTAAAATCATGAAAGTCAAAATTCTGTCCAAACGAGACGTACGAGCGATTTTCTAAAAGTTTGCACATGTTGCTACACGTAATAGCTACAAATGCACGTCGAAAATTTAGCAGGATCCGTGTTCACCGAGCAGAAAAACGACTTCTCGCTAAAATCATGAAAGTCAAAATTCTGTCCAAACGAGACGTACGAGCGATTTTCTAAAAGTTTGCACATGTTGCTACACGTAATAGCTACAAATGCACGTCGAAAATTTAGCAGGATCCGTGTTCACCGAGCAGAAAAACGACTTCTCGCTAAAATCATGAAAGTCAAAATTCTGTCCAAACGAGACGTACGAGCGATTTTCTAAAAGTTTGCACATGTTGCTACACGTAATAGCTACAAATGCACGTCGAAAATTTAGCAGGATCCGTGTTCACCGAGCAGAAAAACGACTTCTCGCTAAAATCATGAAAGTCAAAATTCTGTCCAAACGAGACGTACGAGCGATTTTCTAAAAGTTTGCACATGTTGCTACACGTAATAGCTACAAATGCACGTCGAAAATTTAGCAGGATCCGTGTTCACCGAGCAGAAAAACGACTTCTCGCTAAAATCATGAAAGTCAAAATTCTGTCCAAACGAGACGTACGAGCGATTTTCTAAAAGTTTGCACATGTTGCTACACGTAATAGCTACAAATGCACGTCGAAAATTTAGCAGGATCCGTGTTCACCGAGCAGAAAAACGACTTCTCGCTAAAATCATGAAAGTCAAAATTCTGTCCAAACGAGACGTACGAGCGATTTTCTAAAAGTTTGCACATGTTGCTACACGTAATAGCTACAAATGCACGTCGAAAATTTAGCAGGATCCGTGTTCACCGAGCAGAAAAACGACTTCTCGCTAAAATCATGAAAGTCAAAATTCTGTCCAAACGAGACGTACGAGCGATTTTCTAAAAGTTTGCACATGTTGCTACACGTAATAGCTACAAATGCACGTCGAAAATTTAGCAGGATCCGTGTTCACCGAGCAGAAAAACGACTTCTCGCTAAAATCATGAAAGTCAAAATTCTGTCCAAACGAGACGTACGAGCGATTTTCTAAAAGTTTGCACATGTTGCTACACGTAATAGCTACAAATGCACGTCGAAAATTTAGCAGGATCCGTGTTCACCGAGCAGAAAAACGACTTCTCGCTAAAATCATGAAAGTCAAAATTCTGTCCAAACGAGACGTACGAGCGATTTTCTAAAAGTTTGCACATGTTGCTACACGTAATAGCTACAAATGCACGTCGAAAATTTAGCAGGATCCGTGTTCACCGAGCAGAAAAACGACTTCTCGCTAAAATCATGAAAGTCAAAATTCTGTCCAAACGAGACGTACGAGCGATTTTCTAAAAGTTTGCACATGTTGCTACACGTAATAGCTACAAATGCACGTCGAAAATTTAGCAGGATCCGTGTTCACCGAGCAGAAAAACGACTTCTCGCTAAAATCATGAAAGTCAAAATTCTGTCCAAACGAGACGTACGAGCGATTTTCTAAAAGTTTGCACATGTTGCTACACGTAATAGCTACAAATGCACGTCGAAAATTTAGCAGGATCCGTGTTCACCGAGCAGAAAAACGACTTCTCGCTAAAATCATGAAAGTCAAAATTCTGTCCAAACGAGACGTACGAGCGATTTTCTAAAAGTTTGCACATGTTGCTACACGTAATAGCTACAAATGCACGTCGAAAATTTAGCAGGATCCGTGTTCACCGAGCAGAAAAACGACTTCTCGCTAAAATCATGAAAGTCAAAATTCTGTCCAAACGAGACGTACGAGCGATTTTCTAAAAGTTTGCACATGTTGCTACACGTAATAGCTACAAATGCACGTCGAAAATTTAGCAGGATCCGTGTTCACCGAGCAGAAAAACGACTTCTCGCTAAAATCATGAAAGTCAAAATTCTGTCCAAACGAGACGTACGAGCGATTTTCTAAAAGTTTGCACATGTTGCTACACGTAATAGCTACAAATGCACGTCGAAAATTTAGCAGGATCCGTGTTCACCGAGCAGAAAAACGACTTCTCGCTAAAATCATGAAAGTCAAAATTCTGTCCAAACGAGACGTACGAGCGATTTTCTAAAAGTTTGCACATGTTGCTACACGTAATAGCTACAAATGCACGTCGAAAATTTAGCAGGATCCGTGTTCACCGAGCAGAAAAACGACTTCTCGCTAAAATCATGAAAGTCAAAATTCTGTCCAAACGAGACGTACGAGCGATTTTCTAAAAGTTTGCACATGTTGCTACACGTAATAGCTACAAATGCACGTCGAAAATTTAGCAGGATCCGTGTTCACCGAGCAGAAAAACGACTTCTCGCTAAAATCATGAAAGTCAAAATTCTGTCCAAACGAGACGTACGAGCGATTTTCTAAAAGTTTGCACATGTTGCTACACGTAATAGCTACAAATGCACGTCGAAAATTTAGCAGGATCCGTGTTCACCGAGCAGAAAAACGACTTCTCGCTAAAATCATGAAAGTCAAAATTCTGTCCAAACGAGACGTACGAGCGATTTTCTAAAAGTTTGCACATGTTGCTACACGTAATAGCTACAAATGCACGTCGAAAATTTAGCAGGATCCGTGTTCACCGAGCAGAAAAACGACTTCTCGCTAAAATCATGAAAGTCAAAATTCTGTCCAAACGAGACGTACGAGCGATTTTCTAAAAGTTTGCACATGTTGCTACACGTAATAGCTACAAATGCACGTCGAAAATTTAGCAGGATCCGTGTTCACCGAGCAGAAAAACGACTTCTCGCTAAAATCATGAAAGTCAAAATTCTGTCCAAACGAGACGTACGAGCGATTTTCTAAAAGTTTGCACATGTTGCTACACGTAATAGCTACAAATGCACGTCGAAAATTTAGCAGGATCCGTGTTCACCGAGCAGAAAAACGACTTCTCGCTAAAATCATGAAAGTCAAAATTCTGTCCAAACGAGACGTACGAGCGATTTTCTAAAAGTTTGCACATGTTGCTACACGTAATAGCTACAAATGCACGTCGAAAATTTAGCAGGATCCGTGTTCACCGAGCAGAAAAACGACTTCTCGCTAAAATCATGAAAGTCAAAATTCTGTCCAAACGAGACGTACGAGCGATTTTCTAAAAGTTTGCACATGTTGCTACACGTAATAGCTACAAATGCACGTCGAAAATTTAGCAGGATCCGTGTTCACCGAGCAGAAAAACGACTTCTCGCTAAAATCATGAAAGTCAAAATTCTGTCCAAACGAGACGTACGAGCGATTTTCTAAAAGTTTGCACATGTTGCTACACGTAATAGCTACAAATGCACGTCGAAAATTTAGCAGGATCCGTGTTCACCGAGCAGAAAAACGACTTCTCGCTAAAATCATGAAAGTCAAAATTCTGTCCAAACGAGACGTACGAGCGATTTTCTAAAAGTTTGCACATGTTGCTACACGTAATAGCTACAAATGCACGTCGAAAATTTAGCAGGATCCGTGTTCACCGAGCAGAAAAACGACTTCTCGCTAAAATCATGAAAGTCAAAATTCTGTCCAAACGAGACGTACGAGCGATTTTCTAAAAGTTTGCACATGTTGCTACACGTAATAGCTACAAATGCACGTCGAAAATTTAGCAGGATCCGTGTTCACCGAGCAGAAAAACGACTTCTCGCTAAAATCATGAAAGTCAAAATTCTGTCCAAACGAGACGTACGAGCGATTTTCTAAAAGTTTGCACATGTTGCTACACGTAATAGCTACAAATGCACGTCGAAAATTTAGCAGGATCCGTGTTCACCGAGCAGAAAAACGACTTCTCGCTAAAATCATGAAAGTCAAAATTCTGTCCAAACGAGACGTACGAGCGATTTTCTAAAAGTTTGCACATGTTGCTACACGTAATAGCTACAAATGCACGTCGAAAATTTAGCAGGATCCGTGTTCACCGAGCAGAAAAACGACTTCTCGCTAAAATCATGAAAGTCAAAATTCTGTCCAAACGAGACGTACGAGCGATTTTCTAAAAGTTTGCACATGTTGCTACACGTAATAGCTACAAATGCACGTCGAAAATTTAGCAGGATCCGTGTTCACCGAGCAGAAAAACGACTTCTCGCTAAAATCATGAAAGTCAAAATTCTGTCCAAACGAGACGTACGAGCGATTTTCTAAAAGTTTGCACATGTTGCTACACGTAATAGCTACAAATGCACGTCGAAAATTTAGCAGGATCCGTGTTCACCGAGCAGAAAAACGACTTCTCGCTAAAATCATGAAAGTCAAAATTCTGTCCAAACGAGACGTACGAGCGATTTTCTAAAAGTTTGCACATGTTGCTACACGTAATAGCTACAAATGCACGTCGAAAATTTAGCAGGATCCGTGTTCACCGAGCAGAAAAACGACTTCTCGCTAAAATCATGAAAGTCAAAATTCTGTCCAAACGAGACGTACGAGCGATTTTCTAAAAGTTTGCACATGTTGCTACACGTAATAGCTACAAATGCACGTCGAAAATTTAGCAGGATCCGTGTTCACCGAGCAGAAAAACGACTTCTCGCTAAAATCATGAAAGTCAAAATTCTGTCCAAACGAGACGTACGAGCGATTTTCTAAAAGTTTGCACATGTTGCTACACGTAATAGCTACAAATGCACGTCGAAAATTTAGCAGGATCCGTGTTCACCGAGCAGAAAAACGACTTCTCGCTAAAATCATGAAAGTCAAAATTCTGTCCAAACGAGACGTACGAGCGATTTTCTAAAAGTTTGCACATGTTGCTACACGTAATAGCTACAAATGCACGTCGAAAATTTAGCAGGATCCGTGTTCACCGAGCAGAAAAACGACTTCTCGCTAAAATCATGAAAGTCAAAATTCTGTCCAAACGAGACGTACGAGCGATTTTCTAAAAGTTTGCACATGTTGCTACACGTAATAGCTACAAATGCACGTCGAAAATTTAGCAGGATCCGTGTTCACCGAGCAGAAAAACGACTTCTCGCTAAAATCATGAAAGTCAAAATTCTGTCCAAACGAGACGTACGAGCGATTTTCTAAAAGTTTGCACATGTTGCTACACGTAATAGCTACAAATGCACGTCGAAAATTTAGCAGGATCCGTGTTCACCGAGCAGAAAAACGACTTCTCGCTAAAATCATGAAAGTCAAAATTCTGTCCAAACGAGACGTACGAGCGATTTTCTAAAAGTTTGCACATGTTGCTACACGTAATAGCTACAAATGCACGTCGAAAATTTAGCAGGATCCGTGTTCACCGAGCAGAAAAACGACTTCTCGCTAAAATCATGAAAGTCAAAATTCTGTCCAAACGAGACGTACGAGCGATTTTCTAAAAGTTTGCACATGTTGCTACACGTAATAGCTACAAATGCACGTCGAAAATTTAGCAGGATCCGTGTTCACCGAGCAGAAAAACGACTTCTCGCTAAAATCATGAAAGTCAAAATTCTGTCCAAACGAGACGTACGAGCGATTTTCTAAAAGTTTGCACATGTTGCTACACGTAATAGCTACAAATGCACGTCGAAAATTTAGCAGGATCCGTGTTCACCGAGCAGAAAAACGACTTCTCGCTAAAATCATGAAAGTCAAAATTCTGTCCAAACGAGACGTACGAGCGATTTTCTAAAAGTTTGCACATGTTGCTACACGTAATAGCTACAAATGCACGTCGAAAATTTAGCAGGATCCGTGTTCACCGAGCAGAAAAACGACTTCTCGCTAAAATCATGAAAGTCAAAATTCTGTCCAAACGAGACGTACGAGCGATTTTCTAAAAGTTTGCACATGTTGCTACACGTAATAGCTACAAATGCACGTCGAAAATTTAGCAGGATCCGTGTTCACCGAGCAGAAAAACGACTTCTCGCTAAAATCATGAAAGTCAAAATTCTGTCCAAACGAGACGTACGAGCGATTTTCTAAAAGTTTGCACATGTTGCTACACGTAATAGCTACAAATGCACGTCGAAAATTTAGCAGGATCCGTGTTCACCGAGCAGAAAAACGACTTCTCGCTAAAATCATGAAAGTCAAAATTCTGTCCAAACGAGACGTACGAGCGATTTTCTAAAAGTTTGCACATGTTGCTACACGTAATAGCTACAAATGCACGTCGAAAATTTAGCAGGATCCGTGTTCACCGAGCAGAAAAACGACTTCTCGCTAAAATCATGAAAGTCAAAATTCTGTCCAAACGAGACGTACGAGCGATTTTCTAAAAGTTTGCACATGTTGCTACACTTAATAGCTACAAATGCACGTCGAAAATTTAGCAGGATCCGTGTTCACCGAGCAGAAAAACGACTTCTCGCTAAAATCATGAAAGTCAAAATTCTGTCCAAACGAGACGTACGAGCGATTTTCTAAAAGTTTGCACATGTTGCTACACGTAATAGCTACAAATGCACGTCGAAAATTTAGCAGGATCCGTGTTCACCGAGCAGAAAAACGACTTCTCGCTAAAATCATGAAAGTCAAAATTCTGTCCAAACGAGACGTACGAGCGATTTTCTAAAAGTTTGCACATGTTGCTACACGTAATAGCTACAAATGCACGTCGAAAATTTAGCAGGATCCGTGTTCACCGAGCAGAAAAACGACTTCTCGCTAAAATCATGAAAGTCAAAATTCTGTCCAAACGAGACGTACGAGCGATTTTCTAAAAGTTTGCACATGTTGCTACACGTAATAGCTACAAATGCACGTCGAAAATTTAGCAGGATCCGTGTTCACCGAGCAGAAAAACGACTTCTCGCTAAAATCATGAAAGTCAAAATTCTGTCCAAACGAGACGTACGAGCGATTTTCTAAAAGTTTGCACATGTTGCTACACGTAATAGCTACAAATGCACGTCGAAAATTTAGCAGGATCCGTGTTCACCGAGCAGAAAAACGACTTCTCGCTAAAATCATGAAAGTCAAAATTCTGTCCAAACGAGACGTACGAGCGATTTTCTAAAAGTTTGCACATGTTGCTACACGTAATAGCTACAAATGCACGTCGAAAATTTAGCAGGATCCGTGTTCACCGAGCAGAAAAACGACTTCTCGCTAAAATCATGAAAGTCAAAATTCTGTCCAAACGAGACGTACGAGCGATTTTCTAAAAGTTTGCACATGTTGCTACACGTAATAGCTACAAATGCACGTCGAAAATTTAGCAGGATCCGTGTTCACCGAGCAGAAAAACGACTTCTCGCTAAAATCATGAAAGTCAAAATTCTGTCCAAACGAGACGTACGAGCGATTTTCTAAAAGTTTGCACATGTTGCTACACGTAATAGCTACAAATGCACGTCGAAAATTTAGCAGGATCCGTGTTCACCGAGCAGAAAAACGACTTCTCGCTAAAATCATGAAAGTCAAAATTCTGTCCAAACGAGACGTACGAGCGATTTTCTAAAAGTTTGCACATGTTGCTACACGTAATAGCTACAAATGCACGTCGAAAATTTAGCAGGATCCGTGTTCACCGAGCAGAAAAACGACTTCTCGCTAAAATCATGAAAGTCAAAATTCTGTCCAAACGAGACGTACGAGCGATTTTCTAAAAGTTTGCACATGTTGCTACACGTAATAGCTACAAATGCACGTCGAAAATTTAGCAGGATCCGTGTTCACCGAGCAGAAAAACGACTTCTCGCTAAAATCATGAAAGTCAAAATTCTGTCCAAACGAGACGTACGAGCGATTTTCTAAAAGTTTGCACATGTTGCTACACGTAATAGCTACAAATGCACGTCGAAAATTTAGCAGGATCCGTGTTCACCGAGCAGAAAAACGACTTCTCGCTAAAATCATGAAAGTCAAAATTCTGTCCAAACGAGACGTACGAGCGATTTTCTAAAAGTTTGCACATGTTGCTACACGTAATAGCTACAAATGCACGTCGAAAATTTAGCAGGATCCGTGTTCACCGAGCAGAAAAACGACTTCTCGCTAAAATCATGAAAGTCAAAATTCTGTCCAAACGAGACGTACGAGCGATTTTCTAAAAGTTTGCACATGTTGCTACACGTAATAGCTACAAATGCACGTCGAAAATTTAGCAGGATCCGTGTTCACCGAGCAGAAAAACGACTTCTCGCTAAAATCATGAAAGTCAAAATTCTGTCCAAACGAGACGTACGAGCGATTTTCTAAAAGTTTGCACATGTTGCTACACGTAATAGCTACAAATGCACGTCGAAAATTTAGCAGGATCCGTGTTCACCGAGCAGAAAAACGACTTCTCGCTAAAATCATGAAAGTCAAAATTCTGTCCAAACGAGACGTACGAGCGATTTTCTAAAAGTTTGCACATGTTGCTACACGTAATAGCTACAAATGCACGTCGAAAATTTAGCAGGATCCGTGTTCACCGAGCAGAAAAACGACTTCTCGCTAAAATCATGAAAGTCAAAATTCTGTCCAAACGAGACGTACGAGCGATTTTCTAAAAGTTTGCACATGTTGCTACACGTAATAGCTACAAATGCACGTCGAAAATTTAGCAGGATCCGTGTTCACCGAGCAGAAAAACGACTTCTCGCTAAAATCATGAAAGTCAAAATTCTGTCCAAACGAGACGTACGAGCGATTTTCTAAAAGTTTGCACATGTTGCTACACGTAATAGCTACAAATGCACGTCGAAAATTTAGCAGGATCCGTGTTCACCGAGCAGAAAAACGACTTCTCGCTAAAATCATGAAAGTCAAAATTCTGTCCAAACGAGACGTACGAGCGATTTTCTAAAAGTTTGCACATGTTGCTACACGTAATAGCTACAAATGCACGTCGAAAATTTAGCAGGATCCGTGTTCACCGAGCAGAAAAACGACTTCTCGCTAAAATCATGAAAGTCAAAATTCTGTCCAAACGAGACGTACGAGCGATTTTCTAAAAGTTTGCACATGTTGCTACACGTAATAGCTACAAATGCACGTCGAAAATTTAGCAGGATCCGTGTTCACCGAGCAGAAAAACGACTTCTCGCTAAAATCATGAAAGTCAAAATTCTGTCCAAACGAGACGTACGAGCGATTTTCTAAAAGTTTGCACATGTTGCTACACGTAATAGCTACAAATGCACGTCGAAAATTTAGCAGGATCCGTGTTCACCGAGCAGAAAAACGACTTCTCGCTAAAATCATGAAAGTCAAAATTCTGTCCAAACGAGACGTACGAGCGATTTTCTAAAAGTTTGCACATGTTGCTACACGTAATAGCTACAAATGCACGTCGAAAATTTAGCAGGATCCGTGTTCACCGAGCAGAAAAACGACTTCTCGCTAAAATCATGAAAGTCAAAATTCTGTCCAAACGAGACGTACGAGCGATTTTCTAAAAGTTTGCACATGTTGCTACACGTAATAGCTACAAATGCACGTCGAAAATTTAGCAGGATCCGTGTTCACCGAGCAGAAAAACGACTTCTCGCTAAAATCATGAAAGTCAAAATTCTGTCCAAACGAGACGTACGAGCGATTTTCTAAAAGTTTGCACATGTTGCTACACGTAATAGCTACAAATGCACGTCGAAAATTTAGCAG
Source organism: Colletes latitarsis (assembly GCF_051014445.1). Lineage (NCBI taxonomy): Eukaryota > Metazoa > Arthropoda > Insecta > Hymenoptera > Colletidae > Colletes > Colletes latitarsis. The sequence goes on along the minus strand of NC_135138.1, from coordinate 19,299,963 downwards.
GATCCGTGTTCACCGAGCAGAAAAACGACTTCTCGCTAAAATCATGAAAGTCAAAATTCTGTCCAAACGAGACGTACGAGCGATTTTCTAAAAGTTTGCACATGTTGCTACACGTAATAGCTACAAATGCACGTCGAAAATTTAGCAGGATCCGTGTTCACCGAGCAGAAAAACGACTTCTCGCTAAAATCATGAAAGTCAAAATTCTGTCCAAACGAGACGTACGAGCGATTTTCTAAAAGTTTGCACATGTTGCTACACGTAATAGCTACAAATGCACGTCGAAAATTTAGCAGGATCCGTGTTCACCGAGCAGAAAAACGACTTCTCGCTAAAATCATGAAAGTCAAAATTCTGTCCAAACGAGACGTACGAGCGATTTTCTAAAAGTTTGCACATGTTGCTACACGTAATAGCTACAAATGCACGTCGAAAATTTAGCAGGATCCGTGTTCACCGAGCAGAAAAACGACTTCTCGCTAAAATCATGAAAGTCAAAATTCTGTCCAAACGAGACGTACGAGCGATTTTCTAAAAGTTTGCACATGTTGCTACACGTAATAGCTACAAATGCACGTCGAAAATTTAGCAGGATCCGTGTTCACCGAGCAGAAAAACGACTTCTCGCTAAAATCATGAAAGTCAAAATTCTGTCCAAACGAGACGTACGAGCGATTTTCTAAAAGTTTGCACATGTTGCTACACGTAATAGCTACAAATGCACGTCGAAAATTTAGCAGGATCCGTGTTCACCGAGCAGAAAAACGACTTCTCGCTAAAATCATGAAAGTCAAAATTCTGTCCAAACGAGACGTACGAGCGATTTTCTAAAAGTTTGCACATGTTGCTACACGTAATAGCTACAAATGCACGTCGAAAATTTAGCAGGATCCGTGTTCACCGAGCAGAAAAACGACTTCTCGCTAAAATCATGAAAGTCAAAATTCTGTCCAAACGAGACGTACGAGCGATTTTCTAAAAGTTTGCACATGTTGCTACACGTAATAGCTACAAATGCACGTCGAAAATTTAGCAGGATCCGTGTTCACCGAGCAGAAAAACGACTTCTCGCTAAAATCATGAAAGTCAAAATTCTGTCCAAACGAGACGTACGAGCGATTTTCTAAAAGTTTGCACATGTTGCTACACGTAATAGCTACAAATGCACGTCGAAAATTTAGCAGGATCCGTGTTCACCGAGCAGAAAAACGACTTCTCGCTAAAATCATGAAAGTCAAAATTCTGTCCAAACGAGACGTACGAGCGATTTTCTAAAAGTTTGCACATGTTGCTACACGTAATAGCTACAAATGCACGTCGAAAATTTAGCAGGATCCGTGTTCACCGAGCAGAAAAACGACTTCTCGCTAAAATCATGAAAGTCAAAATTCTGTCCAAACGAGACGTACGAGCGATTTTCTAAAAGTTTGCACATGTTGCTACACGTAATAGCTACAAATGCACGTCGAAAATTTAGCAGGATCCGTGTTCACCGAGCAGAAAAACGACTTCTCGCTAAAATCATGAAAGTCAAAATTCTGTCCAAACGAGACGTACGAGCGATTTTCTAAAAGTTTGCACATGTTGCTACACGTAATAGCTACAAATGCACGTCGAAAATTTAGCAGGATCCGTGTTCACCGAGCAGAAAAACGACTTCTCGCTAAAATCATGAAAGTCAAAATTCTGTCCAAACGAGACGTACGAGCGATTTTCTAAAAGTTTGCACATGTTGCTACACGTAATAGCTACAAATGCACGTCGAAAATTTAGCAGGATCCGTGTTCACCGAGCAGAAAAACGACTTCTCGCTAAAATCATGAAAGTCAAAATTCTGTCCAAACGAGACGTACGAGCGATTTTCTAAAAGTTTGCACATGTTGCTACACGTAATAGCTACAAATGCACGTCGAAAATTTAGCAGGATCCGTGTTCACCGAGCAGAAAAACGACTTCTCGCTAAAATCATGAAAGTCAAAATTCTGTCCAAACGAGACGTACGAGCGATTTTCTAAAAGTTTGCACATGTTGCTACACGTAATAGCTACAAATGCACGTCGAAAATTTAGCAGGATCCGTGTTCACCGAGCAGAAAAACGACTTCTCGCTAAAATCATGAAAGTCAAAATTCTGTCCAAACGAGACGTACGAGCGATTTTCTAAAAGTTTGCACATGTTGCTACACGTAATAGCTACAAATGCACGTCGAAAATTTAGCAGGATCCGTGTTCACCGAGCAGAAAAACGACTTCTCGCTAAAATCATGAAAGTCAAAATTCTGTCCAAACGAGACGTACGAGCGATTTTCTAAAAGTTTGCACATGTTGCTACACGTAATAGCTACAAATGCACGTCGAAAATTTAGCAGGATCCGTGTTCACCGAGCAGAAAAACGACTTCTCGCTAAAATCATGAAAGTCAAAATTCTGTCCAAACGAGACGTACGAGCGATTTTCTAAAAGTTTGCACATGTTGCTACACGTAATAGCTACAAATGCACGTCGAAAATTTAGCAGGATCCGTGTTCACCGAGCAGAAAAACGACTTCTCGCTAAAATCATGAAAGTCAAAATTCTGTCCAAACGAGACGTACGAGCGATTTTCTAAAAGTTTGCACATGTTGCTACACGTAATAGCTACAAATGCACGTCGAAAATTTAGCAGGATCCGTGTTCACCGAGCAGAAAAACGACTTCTCGCTAAAATCATGAAAGTCAAAATTCTGTCCAAACGAGACGTACGAGCGATTTTCTAAAAGTTTGCACATGTTGCTACACGTAATAGCTACAAATGCACGTCGAAAATTTAGCAGGATCCGTGTTCACCGAGCAGAAAAACGACTTCTCGCTAAAATCATGAAAGTCAAAATTCTGTCCAAACGAGACGTACGAGCGATTTTCTAAAAGTTTGCACATGTTGCTACACGTAATAGCTACAAATGCACGTCGAAAATTTAGCAGGATCCGTGTTCACCGAGCAGAAAAACGACTTCTCGCTAAAATCATGAAAGTCAAAATTCTGTCCAAACGAGACGTACGAGCGATTTTCTAAAAGTTTGCACATGTTGCTACACGTAATAGCTACAAATGCACGTCGAAAATTTAGCAGGATCCGTGTTCACCGAGCAGAAAAACGACTTCTCGCTAAAATCATGAAAGTCAAAATTCTGTCCAAACGAGACGTACGAGCGATTTTCTAAAAGTTTGCACATGTTGCTACACGTAATAGCTACAAATGCACGTCGAAAATTTAGCAGGATCCGTGTTCACCGAGCAGAAAAACGACTTCTCGCTAAAATCATGAAAGTCAAAATTCTGTCCAAACGAGACGTACGAGCGATTTTCTAAAAGTTTGCACATGTTGCTACACGTAATAGCTACAAATGCACGTCGAAAATTTAGCAGGATCCGTGTTCACCGAGCAGAAAAACGACTTCTCGCTAAAATCATGAAAGTCAAAATTCTGTCCAAACGAGACGTACGAGCGATTTTCTAAAAGTTTGCACATGTTGCTACACGTAATAGCTACAAATGCACGTCGAAAATTTAGCAGGATCCGTGTTCACCGAGCAGAAAAACGACTTCTCGCTAAAATCATGAAAGTCAAAATTCTGTCCAAACGAGACGTACGAGCGATTTTCTAAAAGTTTGCACATGTTGCTACACGTAATAGCTACAAATGCACGTCGAAAATTTAGCAGGATCCGTGTTCACCGAGCAGAAAAACGACTTCTCGCTAAAATCATGAAAGTCAAAATTCTGTCCAAACGAGACGTGTTACGTCGGGGCTCGGTCCAGGAATAAAAAAAAGGAATTTCCTATCCAGCTACACGATCCGCGTAAAGAATAAAGCCCTTTCGTCCACGCAGCACGTACGTCTACGTTTGATCGGGGAATTTCGTATGCCGTTAACGGGGCGTCACGCGTAATTGATTGGGTTTTACCTGTATCTTCTATTTTTCAGGCGCGTTCAGGAGTCTGCCGTGCCGTCTCTGGAGGGATCCACCTCGTGGAAGCAGATTCTCTGATCGTCAGGCGGCTTTCCGGGGATGCGTGATGAATGGCCTGCGGCTGTCTGGACAGGCGAACTCGCAGGATTCCTCGGCAGCTGGGTCGCTCGCAGAGGATGTTGACGATGGGAAAGGCCTTTTCAAGGCTCGCAGAGGATGTTGATGATGGAGAAGGTCTTCCAAGGGTGGTTTGCACGAAGTGAATTGAGAGCCGAATGTATTTTGTAGTAAAATAAACTATATTCTGATACTTGAACTTGTACACTTAATTCTTATACGAGCCTTTGCGCGACTCGTGTTAACGATGCAAAATGGTACAGAGACTGAGACTGGTTTCGGTGGTTTACAAAGGTTACGAGATTCAGAGCTTTCGCTGGTCGGCGTGTAACAATCGGATCTGACTTCTGGCTATTTTGCTCTTGACTATTTCAGCTGACGCTCCGCATCGCGCGGTCGCTTTTATACTCGCTCTCGGGAGTGGGGAGCGGTCGGTATCCGCTACTCCGCTGAGTAGGGATGGTCACGTGGCCACGGTTGGCTCTGTGTAGTGGGGGGAAGCTCGCTTGCTCGCGTCGTCGGATGGGGCGCACGTGTTCGAACCTCGGTAGTGGAGGGGGGTTGCACGTGTATCGGCAGCTACCTGCTACCTCGGCGAAGGGTTCGCGCGTCTTACAGAATAACTACAGAAAATGCTTGATGGTAGACATACAGATTAATATATGCTTTTAGCGCAATTGCCTGATCAACGTATATCGGTGATATAGAAGGGTGTGTAGGGGAGTCGACGGGCGTAGCCCGACGTTACATCTCCCCCCCCGGAAAAAGAAGCTTAGCCATGCTAAGCTCTCTTGCTAGCTAGGCGGAGAGCGAACGAGAGCGAGGCGGATATGGAACTTTTATTCGACTGGTAGGGATGCGTTCTGTTTACAAAAATTTTCTTTAGTATTCACGGAGGACGGGGCTGGGGTTGGTTTCTGGTGACGTCCTTGTATGTGGGATGAGCTGGTTGTCCATTTTGTGCCGTCTATCCGGCTTGTAGGCGTGTTGGTGCCTGCTGCTCGGAAGCGGTTCTGCTCGCTGATTGGTGAGGGGGCGTGGTGTTTGCCACACGCCTTGCGCTTATGCTGATCGTTGAAGAGGGTATGCCTCGGTTCGAGACTGGCGGGTTTTCGAGGGGTTGTGCTTACTGCTTCGCAGGAGGTATTTCTCCTGCACCCTCCGCCGCTGGTAGCGCTGTTGATGAGTCTCCGAGCAGGTGTCGCGATCCTGCGCTGCTCGGGCTGACAACATACCCTTGCCATTGTTGTCACGATGAGGTGATAAGGGACTAGTTTCCCTTATCGTCATACGTCTCTACGCTGCTCGCGTGGAGTTTGATGGACGAATCGTTTCTGGCTCGTTGTTGGACGTCTTTGGTTGTAGTGCTCCTCACAGGAACTCGGGTCGGGTAGATTTTAGAAAAGTAAAGGTCATTGGATATAGAAAAATACTACGCATCCTCGTGCTCTCGCTGTTTCGAAGTCTTACATATTTTTAACTTATTCGTATGCACTACTCTAATTTTTCCCTTAAATTTTATTCTTACATTATTCTTATCTACTACTTCGGTGATTACATATGGACCCGTGTATTGGTCGTCTAATTTTCCTTTCTGTGGTTCTTTCAGAAGATAAACGCGGTCTCCCGTTCGGAAGTTGTATACATTTAGTTTCCGGTCGTAGTACGCTTTTGATTTTGTTTTCGCTTTGTTTAAATTCTCTTTCGCTAGGTCTTGTACGGATTGGATTTGACGCTGAAGTTCGTCGAAGTACGCTGTGTACGTTTCATCGACCGTATCCAATTCGAGGGGCTGAGCCGAAGGGAGCCGGGCGAGTTTTCCGAAAACTAATTCGTGTGGCGTGTACATCGTACCTTCGTGTACGCTCGTGTTGTATGAAAAGGAGGCTAAGTCTAACCATTCGTTCCAATTTCTATTTTTGCCGATAAAGTGTTTGAGGTATTCCGTCAAGACTGCATGGGATCTTTCGATGGATCCGTTTGATTGAGGATGAAAGGCTGTTGTTTGCATCTGCGTTATCCGGAATCTTTTAGCTACGATTTTCATTAGTCTACTTGTAAAATTTGCTCCCTGATCTGTTAGAATTGCTTTCGGAGCGCCGAATCTACATATGAAAGAATTTACGAGGGAGTTAGCAATATCGACGGACGTAGCTTGTTTTAAGGGGATCGCTAGCGAATATTTCGTTAGGAGGCATTGCATTGTTAGGATATATACGTGTCCGTCGGGGGTGGAAGGCAAGGGACCTACTATGTCCATGGAAATTTTGTCGAAGGATGCGCCCGGTGTATCGGTAAGCGTCATTGGTTGTCGTGTTTTCTGTCGCGTTAGTTTCTTTAATTGACAGCTGGTACAGTCTTGGATAAAAGTTTGTATCTCTTCTTTCATTTTCGGCCAATAGTATCTCTGTCTGATTCTACTGTAAGTTTTGTTAACACCTTTGTGACCGCCAAAGGCAGATGCGTGGTTTTCCGTAATAATGTCTTGTCGAGTATTTTCCGCGGGGATTTGAATTAGGCTTTGGCAAACTATAATTTTGCATGTGGTTTCTAGGAAAATTAGTAGGAGTAAGTCGCGGATTTTTGTCCATGGAATGTGATCGATACGCGTTTTTGCTATACTGAACGTAGGTAATTGTAATTCTCGTACGACGTCTAGAAGTGATCTCAACGATTCAGTGAGGATTTCCGGATCCAGTGGTTGGTGAATGTTATTTTTAATTGGTAATGCGATGTGATATTTTTGATTCCTTTTTGTTACCTTAGCTCTGGCTAAGATAGCGTCTGTAAATTTAGTTAGTTTATTGTTTTTAGAGAGTTCGTTCGCGCCTTGATCGATTGGTTCGCCGGTGATAGTTGTAAAATATACTAAATTATCATTTCTCATTACGAGTCTGTCGCGGGTTTCTACTATGCGGGTTCCGTGCGTTTTCGTTTGTCGATAAGGAATAACTTCTGATTCGAATATTTGTTCGTCTGAGTCGCTCGTGTCTGTACTGTCTTTAACGTATGTTGTCGTAGGTGTGTCCGGTCGTGTCGGTGTGGGTAGGGATGGTGGGGAAGGCGTGCTTTCGTGGGACGTCCGCGGGGACTGGTCTTGCGAAGAGCAAGGGGAGGGATTCGCGTCGCTGGTTTGAGGGTTGGTGGGCGAGAAAGGCAATGGAGGGGGCGTCGGCTCCCTGATTTCTGGGTTTTGGGGGTTTTCACGCGGTGCTGAAAAAATTGATTCGTCGGAACTAGAATTTGCGAGAAATAAGACTTGCGCGGGATTCCTGGATAATGCGTCTGCGTTTAAATTTATTTTTCCCGATTTATATTTGACTTCGTATTCATATTCGGCTAGTTTTAATCTCCAACGTAGTAATCTGGAGGAAGGGTCTTTGACGGAATGCATCCACACAAGCGGTTTGTGGTCTGTGATAAGCGTAAATTGTCGACCGTATACATAGGGTCGAAAATATTGTACCGCGTATAAAATGGCCAGACACTCCTTTTCTATTGTGGAATAATTTAACTCTGCTCCGGTGAGCAGTCTGGATACGTATGCGATGGGTAAATCTCTTCCCGGTATTCCCTGACTCAGCACTCCTCCTATCGCGTATCCGGATGCGTCTGTCGTGATGTTGAATGGTTTGGAGAAATTAGGGTATTGCAGGATCGGAGACGTGCACAGCGTATCGCGCAAACACACGAACGCGTTTTCGTGTGCCGGTGACCATTCAAACGGTGTATCTTTCTTTAACAAATTTGTAAGGGGTTTCGCTATTTTAGAGAATTTAGGTATGAACCGACGGTAGTAGCCTGCTAGGCCGAGGAATTGTTTTATGTTTTTCTGATTTTTGGGTCTCGGAAAGTTTTTCACGGCGGCGATTTTATGAGGGTCGGGTTTGACTCCGTTTTCGCTTATAACATGGCCCAGGTATGCCACTTCCTTGCGAAGGAATTCACATTTGTCCGGTTGTAACTGGAGATTCGCTTGCCTGAGTCGCTTACAAAGTTTTCTGAATTTTACGGAATGTTCCTGGTAAGAGCTAGCGTATAGTACGATGTCGTCCATGTATACGAACATTTCGTTGCCTTGTAGGCCCGAGAGGGTGGAATCCATTACCCTTTGGAAAGTGGCCGGCGCGTTACATAAACCGAAAGGCATGCGCGAGAATTCGAAATGGCCGTACGGGGTTGAGAAAGCCGTTTTAGGTGCGTCTGCATCGTCTATACCGATTTGGTGAAAACCGCTTGCTAAATCGAATACGCTGAAAAATTTCGCTCCGCCGAGCTGATCTAAAATTTCCGTGATACTCGGTAACGGGTACGCGTCGGCAATGGACTTTTCATTTAAAGCTCGGTAATCGATTACGACTCTCCAGCGTTTGTTGCCTTGAGAGTCCGGTTTCTTGGGGACGACCCATAAGGGGGAATTATAAGGCGATTGAGATGGTCTAATAATATCATTTTTCAGTAATTCGTCAATTTGTCTATTAATTTCCGTCTTATGGTTCGGCGGGTGGCGGTATTGCTTTACGTTTATGGGAATGTCGTCGGTAGTCGGAATTCTATGTTTAATTAAATTTGTTTTCCGAAGCGGTTCGTCGGGAAGGTGGAAAAGATCCGCGTTTTCTTTTACGAGATCTTGTACAATTACGCGTTCCTCGTTGTTTAAATGTTCCAGGCGCAAGAGAGGGAGGATTTCGTCGTATCGCGATTTAGGATTTTGCCTCGTCGTTCCAACCCGGGCTGACTCAAAGAGATCCGCGGATACAGGCGAGTTAGTAAAATTTCCCGACATTTCCGGGGATACAGCGGATTTCGTAGAATTTCCCGACATTCCCGGGGATACAGCGGATTTCGTAGAATTTCCCGACGCTTTCGGGGATACAGCGGATTTCGTAAAATTTCCCGACGCTTTCGGGGATACAGCGGATTTCGTAGAATTTCCCGACATTCCCGGGGATACAGCGGATTTCGTAGAATTTCCCGACGCTTTCGGGGATACAGCGGATTTCGTAAAATTTCCCGACGCTTTCGGGGATACAGCGGATTTCGTAAAATTTCCCGACGCTTTCGGGGATACAGCGGATTTCGTAAAATTTCCCGACGCTTTCGGGGATACAGCGGATTTAGTAAAATTTCCCGACGCTTTCGGGGATACAGTGGATTTCGTAAAATTTTCTACGCGTTCTTTACGGTGGTCGACGCGTGTTTTGGCGGCCGAAGAATTCTCTTTTGGTTCAGGGGTGACATCATTACCCATGGATATCGAGAATATTTTAGATAAAGAAAATTCTTCGTCGCCGACGGAGTCTATGTTTATTTGGTCGGCGGCCGCGAGGTATGCGCTGGCGTCAAAGTCTTCGAGCGCAACGGCTGGCGTTGCTATCTCGATGTCGCGGTCCGTCGTGTTTATAATACGAGTGAGAGCGCGTCCGTGCTCGTTCCGAACTATAGAGTTACCGAGATAGAGTCCTGGTTCGATATCGATTCGAGGAATTATGCCTTCGGCGACGTTGCCGCTTAATACTCTGATCGCGATGACTTTGTTCGTTCTCGCGGGGATTTTGATCGTGTCGGCGTTGGAAAACGGAATTGAATGATTATGCCATTTTAGGCGTTGCTCGGTGTATAATATTTCTGCGGCGCCGTTGCAGAAAGCTGAACCCAATATTCCGGAGGCTTCGATAGGAAAATCTGGACTGACTACATGGAATTTGACGATTTTATCTAATATTTCGATATTTGTCGAGCCGATAGTAAAAACTGTGCCTTCGGTGATTCCGTGGATTTTTAGCCTGTCTCGTTCGTCTATTAGGGTATCCGGATGTAGGGTGTTGATTTTAATAAGGTTTGGCTCGGAACCGGTGTCGATCATGAAAATATTTTCGCGATTGAATTTCGGGGAATTTAAGCTGACTGTGGGAACGAACGATTCCGTATTTAATCTGACTGTTGTGACTCGAGCGTTGCTGGTTCCGCGTGGATCATGTGTACCGGATTTCCCGATTCCATTGCGGCCTTCCGACTGGTACCCGGTTTTTGCGAAAGGCCGTTGTCGTTTCCCGAATTAATTTTATTGTAATATTCGCGTTTCCGACACTCGTGAATTTCGTGGCCTACGTTTTTGCAGTACCTGCAGGTTTTATTTTTGTCGAACGCGGGTCGGTTTTCGAAGGGTTTCGGCGGGTATTGTCTAGGAGGGTCGCGTCGCTCGCGCTCGAGTGGTTTATTGGGGTCGTTCAAGTGCCTCTGAAAATTGGTACTCGGCCGTGCTCGGAATGAGTCACGCTCGCCTGGGTTTTCCCAGCAATTTCCTACGTGGTGGCCTGTTCGCCCGCATCGCGTACAACTTTGGACAAAATTAATTTTTCGTTCCGCGTTTGGGAGATTGATTCGTCTACCTGAGCCGTACCTTTCTTTGTCGAGTTCGTGCCGTTTGAATAGAATTTTGGCGTTTGAGAATGCGTCCGCTAACGTATGAATTTCAGAGGGATTCATTTGATGCCGAATTTCAGGAATTAAACCGTCTATGAAACATTTAAGCGCGAAATTATCTACGTTACTCGACATATTGTACTGGTCACGTTGTAACCTGTCGCAGTCTAATATGGCGGATTTTATGTCCTTTACCCGGCTGATGAAATCTAACACGTGCTCGTTCGGAAGTTGAAATATATTGGCTAACTCGCCGCGGTAATGGTCGACGGATTTCGTGGGACCGAAAGATTCGCGGAGCAAATCGGAAAGTTCCAGAATGGTATTGTAAGGTTCGTCTTCGACGGCGAGGTACGCTTGTCCCGTAAGACGATTTGCGACGAGTTTCGTGAATTGATTTTCGGCGTACGACGGTAAAATGGCAAGCGCGCGTTTACACGCACGTAAAAATTTAGAGACGGACATATTGTGTCCATCGAAAACGGGTATAGATTCCACGGCTTCGCGCATCGAATAATTGATCGGCATAGAACTTTGGGAATCGCTGTGGTCTCGCGGAAAAAAATTCTGCGCGTTTGCGTCTAATTGATTTTGATTCGCGCGTCGGCGTTCGTGCCTGGAGGGAAGCTCGCGGGTATCGGCGTGGAAAAAATTGGCGAGTTCTTCACCGTGCACGGGCGGGACACGAGGGGACGCGTTTCTATCGCGTACTTTTAATGACTCGATTTCTAGTTCACTTTGCAAGAGATTTAGGCGCGCTTCGGTTTCACGGATTCTGGCTTCGTCTTCACGAAGTTTGCGCGATCTCGATTCTAATTCCTCATTCACTTTCGCGGCGTTTGCTTCCTCATGTCGGATTCTACGGGTTTCGACACTAATCATTTCGAACTGTTCGTTCGCGAATTTTTCGGAGGCTTTAACGCGTTCGTCGTCTTCGCGAATTTTACGCTCGCGTTTCGACAATGATTCCTGCAACTCCAAGAGCTCGGCTTCCGTGATCGCGGTTTTGCTACGCGTAGTGGCCATTTTGTTAACGAACTTTCACGAAATTGGGCTAATCCCACCGCTGTCACCAAATTTGTTACGTCGGGGCTCGGTCCAGGAATAAAAAAAAGGAATTTCCTATCCAGCTACACGATCCGCGTAAAGAATAAAGCCCTTTCGTCCACGCAGCACGTACGTCTACGTTTGATCGGGGAATTTCGTATGCCGTTAACGGGGCGTCACGCGTAATTGATTGGGTTTTACCTGTATCTTCTATTTTTCAGGCGCGTTCAGGAGTCTGCCGTGCCGTCTCTGGAGGGATCCACCTCGTGGAAGCAGATTCTCTGATCGTCAGGCGGCTTTCCGGGGATGCGTGATGAATGGCCTGCGGCTGTCTGGACAGGCGAACTCGCAGGATTCCTCGGCAGCTGGGTCGCTCGCAGAGGATGTTGACGATGGGAAAGGCCTTTTCAAGGCTCGCAGAGGATGTTGATGATGGAGAAGGTCTTCCAAGGGTGGTTTGCACGAAGTGAATTGAGAGCCGAATGTATTTTGTAGTAAAATAAACTATATTCTGATACTTGAACTTGTACACTTAATTCTTATACGAGCCTTTGCGCGACTCGTGTTAACGATGCAAAATGGTACAGAGACTGAGACTGGTTTCGGTGGTTTACAAAGGTTACGAGATTCAGAGCTTTCGCTGGTCGGCGTGTAACAATCGGATCTGACTTCTGGCTATTTTGCTCTTGACTATTTCAGCTGACGCTCCGCATCGCGCGGTCGCTTTTATACTCGCTCTCGGGAGTGGGGAGCGGTCGGTATCCGCTACTCCGCTGAGTAGGGATGGTCACGTGGCCACGGTTGGCTCTGTGTAGTGGGGGGAAGCTCGCTTGCTCGCGTCGTCGGATGGGGCGCACGTGTTCGAACCTCGGTAGTGGAGGGGGGTTGCACGTGTATCGGCAGCTACCTGCTACCTCGGCGAAGGGTTCGCGCGTCTTACAGAATAACTACAGAAAATGCTTGATGGTAGACATACAGATTAATATATGCTTTTAGCGCAATTGCCTGATCAACGTATATCGGTGATATAGAAGGGTGTGTAGGGGAGTCGACGGGCGTAGCCCGACGTTACAGACGTACGAGCGATTTTCTAAAAGTTTGCACATGTTGCTACACGTAATAGCTACAAATGCACGTCGAAAATTTAGCAGGATCCGTGTTCACCGAGCAGAAAAACGACTTCTCGCTAAAATCATGAAAGTCAAAATTCTGTCCAAACGAGACGTACGAGCGATTTTCTAAAAGTTTGCACATGTTGCTACACGTAATAGCTACAAATGCACGTCGAAAATTTAGCAGGATCCGTGTTCACCGAGCAGAAAAACGACTTCTCGCTAAAATCATGAAAGTCAAAATTCTGTCCAAACGAGACGTACGAGCGATTTTCTAAAAGTTTGCACATGTTGCTACACGTAATAGCTACAAATGCACGTCGAAAATTTAGCAGGATCCGTGTTCACCGAGCAGAAAAACGACTTCTCGCTAAAATCATGAAAGTCAAAATTCTGTCCAAACGAGACGTACGAGCGATTTTCTAAAAGTTTGCACATGTTGCTACACGTAATAGCTACAAATGCACGTCGAAAATTTAGCAGGATCCGTGTTCACCGAGCAGAAAAACGACTTCTCGCTAAAATCATGAAAGTCAAAATTCTGTCCAAACGAGACGTACGAGCGATTTTCTAAAAGTTTGCACATGTTGCTACACGTAATAGCTACAAATGCACGTCGAAAATTTAGCAGGATCCGTGTTCACCGAGCAGAAAAACGACTTCTCGCTAAAATCATGAAAGTCAAAATTCTGTCCAAACGAGACGTACGAGCGATTTTCTAAAAGTTTGCACATGTTGCTACACGTAATAGCTACAAATGCACGTCGAAAATTTAGCAGGATCCGTGTTCACCGAGCAGAAAAACGACTTCTCGCTAAAATCATGAAAGTCAAAATTCTGTCCAAACGAGACGTACGAGCGATTTTCTAAAAGTTTGCACATGTTGCTACACGTAATAGCTACAAATGCACGTCGAAAATTTAGCAGGATCCGTGTTCACCGAGCAGAAAAACGACTTCTCGCTAAAATCATGAAAGTCAAAATTCTGTCCAAACGAGACGTACGAGCGATTTTCTAAAAGTTTGCACATGTTGCTACACGTAATAGCTACAAATGCACGTCGAAAATTTAGCAGGATCCGTGTTCACCGAGCAGAAAAACGACTTCTCGCTAAAATCATGAAAGTCAAAATTCTGTCCAAACGAGACGTACGAGCGATTTTCTAAAAGTTTGCACATGTTGCTACACGTAATAGCTACAAATGCACGTCGAAAATTTAGCAGGATCCGTGTTCACCGAGCAGAAAAACGACTTCTCGCTAAAATCATGAAAGTCAAAATTCTGTCCAAACGAGACGTACGAGCGATTTTCTAAAAGTTTGCACATGTTGCTACACGTAATAGCTACAAATGCACGTCGAAAATTTAGCAGGATCCGTGTTCACCGAGCAGAAAAACGACTTCTCGCTAAAATCATGAAAGTCAAAATTCTGTCCAAACGAGACGTACGAGCGATTTTCTAAAAGTTTGCACATGTTGCTACACGTAATAGCTACAAATGCACGTCGAAAATTTAGCAGGATCCGTGTTCACCGAGCAGAAAAACGACTTCTCGCTAAAATCATGAAAGTCAAAATTCTGTCCAAACGAGACGTACGAGCGATTTTCTAAAAGTTTGCACATGTTGCTACACGTAATAGCTACAAATGCACGTCGAAAATTTAGCAGGATCCGTGTTCACCGAGCAGAAAAACGACTTCTCGCTAAAATCATGAAAGTCAAAATTCTGTCCAAACGAGACGTACGAGCGATTTTCTAAAAGTTTGCACATGTTGCTACACGTAATAGCTACAAATGCACGTCGAAAATTTAGCAGGATCCGTGTTCACCGAGCAGAAAAACGACTTCTCGCTAAAATCATGAAAGTCAAAATTCTGTCCAAACGAGACGTACGAGCGATTTTCTAAAAGTTTGCACATGTTGCTACACGTAATAGCTACAAATGCACGTCGAAAATTTAGCAGGATCCGTGTTCACCGAGCAGAAAAACGACTTCTCGCTAAAATCATGAAAGTCAAAATTCTGTCCAAACGAGACGTACGAGCGATTTTCTAAAAGTTTGCACATGTTGCTACACGTAATAGCTACAAATGCACGTCGAAAATTTAGCAGGATCCGTGTTCACCGAGCAGAAAAACGACTTCTCGCTAAAATCATGAAAGTCAAAATTCTGTCCAAACGAGACGTACGAGCGATTTTCTAAAAGTTTGCACATGTTGCTACACGTAATAGCTACAAATGCACGTCGAAAATTTAGCAGGATCCGTGTTCACCGAGCAGAAAAACGACTTCTCGCTAAAATCATGAAAGTCAAAATTCTGTCCAAACGAGACGTACGAGCGATTTTCTAAAAGTTTGCACATGTTGCTACACGTAATAGCTACAAATGCACGTCGAAAATTTAGCAGGATCCGTGTTCACCGAGCAGAAAAACGACTTCTCGCTAAAATCATGAAAGTCAAAATTCTGTCCAAACGAGACGTACGAGCGATTTTCTAAAAGTTTGCACATGTTGCTACACGTAATAGCTACAAATGCACGTCGAAAATTTAGCAGGATCCGTGTTCACCGAGCAGAAAAACGACTTCTCGCTAAAATCATGAAAGTCAAAATTCTGTCCAAACGAGACGTACGAGCGATTTTCTAAAAGTTTGCACATGTTGCTACACGTAATAGCTACAAATGCACGTCGAAAATTTAGCAGGATCCGTGTTCACCGAGCAGAAAAACGACTTCTCGCTAAAATCATGAAAGTCAAAATTCTGTCCAAACGAGACGTACGAGCGATTTTCTAAAAGTTTGCACATGTTGCTACACGTAATAGCTACAAATGCACGTCGAAAATTTAGCAGGATCCGTGTTCACCGAGCAGAAAAACGACTTCTCGCTAAAATCATGAAAGTCAAAATTCTGTCCAAACGAGACGTACGAGCGATTTTCTAAAAGTTTGCACATGTTGCTACACGTAATAGCTACAAATGCACGTCGAAAATTTAGCAGGATCCGTGTTCACCGAGCAGAAAAACGACTTCTCGCTAAAATCATGAAAGTCAAAATTCTGTCCAAACGAGACGTACGAGCGATTTTCTAAAAGTTTGCACATGTTGCTACACGTAATAGCTACAAATGCACGTCGAAAATTTAGCAGGATCCGTGTTCACCGAGCAGAAAAACGACTTCTCGCTAAAATCATGAAAGTCAAAATTCTGTCCAAACGAGACGTACGAGCGATTTTCTAAAAGTTTGCACATGTTGCTACACGTAATAGCTACAAATGCACGTCGAAAATTTAGCAGGATCCGTGTTCACCGAGCAGAAAAACGACTTCTCGCTAAAATCATGAAAGTCAAAATTCTGTCCAAACGAGACGTACGAGCGATTTTCTAAAAGTTTGCACATGTTGCTACACGTAATAGCTACAAATGCACGTCGAAAATTTAGCAGGATCCGTGTTCACCGAGCAGAAAAACGACTTCTCGCTAAAATCATGAAAGTCAAAATTCTGTCCAAACGAGACGTACGAGCGATTTTCTAAAAGTTTGCACATGTTGCTACACGTAATAGCTACAAATGCACGTCGAAAATTTAGCAGGATCCGTGTTCACCGAGCAGAAAAACGACTTCTCGCTAAAATCATGAAAGTCAAAATTCTGTCCAAACGAGACGTACGAGCGATTTTCTAAAAGTTTGCACATGTTGCTACACGTAATAGCTACAAATGCACGTCGAAAATTTAGCAGGATCCGTGTTCACCGAGCAGAAAAACGACTTCTCGCTAAAATCATGAAAGTCAAAATTCTGTCCAAACGAGACGTACGAGCGATTTTCTAAAAGTTTGCACATGTTGCTACACGTAATAGCTACAAATGCACGTCGAAAATTTAGCAGGATCCGTGTTCACCGAGCAGAAAAACGACTTCTCGCTAAAATCATGAAAGTCAAAATTCTGTCCAAACGAGACGTACGAGCGATTTTCTAAAAGTTTGCACATGTTGCTACACGTAATAGCTACAAATGCACGTCGAAAATTTAGCAGGATCCGTGTTCACCGAGCAGAAAAACGACTTCTCGCTAAAATCATGAAAGTCAAAATTCTGTCCAAACGAGACGTACGAGCGATTTTCTAAAAGTTTGCACATGTTGCTACACGTAATAGCTACAAATGCACGTCGAAAATTTAGCAGGATCCGTGTTCACCGAGCAGAAAAACGACTTCTCGCTAAAATCATGAAAGTCAAAATTCTGTCCAAACGAGACGTACGAGCGATTTTCTAAAAGTTTGCACATGTTGCTACACGTAATAGCTACAAATGCACGTCGAAAATTTAGCAGGATCCGTGTTCACCGAGCAGAAAAACGACTTCTCGCTAAAATCATGAAAGTCAAAATTCTGTCCAAACGAGACGTACGAGCGATTTTCTAAAAGTTTGCACATGTTGCTACACGTAATAGCTACAAATGCACGTCGAAAATTTAGCAGGATCCGTGTTCACCGAGCAGAAAAACGACTTCTCGCTAAAATCATGAAAGTCAAAATTCTGTCCAAACGAGACGTACGAGCGATTTTCTAAAAGTTTGCACATGTTGCTACACGTAATAGCTACAAATGCACGTCGAAAATTTAGCAGGATCCGTGTTCACCGAGCAGAAAAACGACTTCTCGCTAAAATCATGAAAGTCAAAATTCTGTCCAAACGAGACGTACGAGCGATTTTCTAAAAGTTTGCACATGTTGCTACACGTAATAGCTACAAATGCACGTCGAAAATTTAGCAGGATCCGTGTTCACCGAGCAGAAAAACGACTTCTCGCTAAAATCATGAAAGTCAAAATTCTGTCCAAACGAGACGTACGAGCGATTTTCTAAAAGTTTGCACATGTTGCTACACGTAATAGCTACAAATGCACGTCGAAAATTTAGCAGGATCCGTGTTCACCGAGCAGAAAAACGACTTCTCGCTAAAATCATGAAAGTCAAAATTCTGTCCAAACGAGACGTACGAGCGATTTTCTAAAAGTTTGCACATGTTGCTACACGTAATAGCTACAAATGCACGTCGAAAATTTAGCAGGATCCGTGTTCACCGAGCAGAAAAACGACTTCTCGCTAAAATCATGAAAGTCAAAATTCTGTCCAAACGAGACGTACGAGCGATTTTCTAAAAGTTTGCACATGTTGCTACACGTAATAGCTACAAATGCACGTCGAAAATTTAGCAGGATCCGTGTTCACCGAGCAGAAAAACGACTTCTCGCTAAAATCATGAAAGTCAAAATTCTGTCCAAACGAGACGTACGAGCGATTTTCTAAAAGTTTGCACATGTTGCTACACGTAATAGCTACAAATGCACGTCGAAAATTTAGCAGGATCCGTGTTCACCGAGCAGAAAAACGACTTCTCGCTAAAATCATGAAAGTCAAAATTCTGTCCAAACGAGACGTACGAGCGATTTTCTAAAAGTTTGCACATGTTGCTACACGTAATAGCTACAAATGCACGTCGAAAATTTAGCAGGATCCGTGTTCACCGAGCAGAAAAACGACTTCTCGCTAAAATCATGAAAGTCAAAATTCTGTCCAAACGAGACGTACGAGCGATTTTCTAAAAGTTTGCACATGTTGCTACACGTAATAGCTACAAATGCACGTCGAAAATTTAGCAGGATCCGTGTTCACCGAGCAGAAAAACGACTTCTCGCTAAAATCATGAAAGTCAAAATTCTGTCCAAACGAGACGTACGAGCGATTTTCTAAAAGTTTGCACATGTTGCTACACGTAATAGCTACAAATGCACGTCGAAAATTTAGCAGGATCCGTGTTCACCGAGCAGAAAAACGACTTCTCGCTAAAATCATGAAAGTCAAAATTCTGTCCAAACGAGACGTACGAGCGATTTTCTAAAAGTTTGCACATGTTGCTACACGTAATAGCTACAAATGCACGTCGAAAATTTAGCAGGATCCGTGTTCACCGAGCAGAAAAACGACTTCTCGCTAAAATCATGAAAGTCAAAATTCTGTCCAAACGAGACGTACGAGCGATTTTCTAAAAGTTTGCACATGTTGCTACACGTAATAGCTACAAATGCACGTCGAAAATTTAGCAGGATCCGTGTTCACCGAGCAGAAAAACGACTTCTCGCTAAAATCATGAAAGTCAAAATTCTGTCCAAACGAGACGTACGAGCGATTTTCTAAAAGTTTGCACATGTTGCTACACGTAATAGCTACAAATGCACGTCGAAAATTTAGCAGGATCCGTGTTCACCGAGCAGAAAAACGACTTCTCGCTAAAATCATGAAAGTCAAAATTCTGTCCAAACGAGACGTACGAGCGATTTTCTAAAAGTTTGCACATGTTGCTACACGTAATAGCTACAAATGCACGTCGAAAATTTAGCAGGATCCGTGTTCACCGAGCAGAAAAACGACTTCTCGCTAAAATCATGAAAGTCAAAATTCTGTCCAAACGAGACGTACGAGCGATTTTCTAAAAGTTTGCACATGTTGCTACACGTAATAGCTACAAATGCACGTCGAAAATTTAGCAGGATCCGTGTTCACCGAGCAGAAAAACGACTTCTCGCTAAAATCATGAAAGTCAAAATTCTGTCCAAACGAGACGTACGAGCGATTTTCTAAAAGTTTGCACATGTTGCTACACGTAATAGCTACAAATGCACGTCGAAAATTTAGCAGGATCCGTGTTCACCGAGCAGAAAAACGACTTCTCGCTAAAATCATGAAAGTCAAAATTCTGTCCAAACGAGACGTACGAGCGATTTTCTAAAAGTTTGCACATGTTGCTACACGTAATAGCTACAAATGCACGTCGAAAATTTAGCAGGATCCGTGTTCACCGAGCAGAAAAACGACTTCTCGCTAAAATCATGAAAGTCAAAATTCTGTCCAAACGAGACGTACGAGCGATTTTCTAAAAGTTTGCACATGTTGCTACACGTAATAGCTACAAATGCACGTCGAAAATTTAGCAGGATCCGTGTTCACCGAGCAGAAAAACGACTTCTCGCTAAAATCATGAAAGTCAAAATTCTGTCCAAACGAGACGTACGAGCGATTTTCTAAAAGTTTGCACATGTTGCTACACGTAATAGCTACAAATGCACGTCGAAAATTTAGCAGGATCCGTGTTCACCGAGCAGAAAAACGACTTCTCGCTAAAATCATGAAAGTCAAAATTCTGTCCAAACGAGACGTACGAGCGATTTTCTAAAAGTTTGCACATGTTGCTACACGTAATAGCTACAAATGCACGTCGAAAATTTAGCAGGATCCGTGTTCACCGAGCAGAAAAACGACTTCTCGCTAAAATCATGAAAGTCAAAATTCTGTCCAAACGAGACGTACGAGCGATTTTCTAAAAGTTTGCACATGTTGCTACACGTAATAGCTACAAATGCACGTCGAAAATTTAGCAGGATCCGTGTTCACCGAGCAGAAAAACGACTTCTCGCTAAAATCATGAAAGTCAAAATTCTGTCCAAACGAGACGTACGAGCGATTTTCTAAAAGTTTGCACATGTTGCTACACGTAATAGCTACAAATGCACGTCGAAAATTTAGCAGGATCCGTGTTCACCGAGCAGAAAAACGACTTCTCGCTAAAATCATGAAAGTCAAAATTCTGTCCAAACGAGACGTACGAGCGATTTTCTAAAAGTTTGCACATGTTGCTACACGTAATAGTTACAAATGCACGTCGAAAATTTAGCAGGATCCGTGTTCACCGAGCAGAAAAACGACTTCTCGCTAAAATCATGAAAGTCAAAATTCTGTCCAAACGAGACGTACGAGCGATTTTCTAAAAGTTTGCACATGTTGCTACACGTAATAGCTACAAATGCACGTCGAAAATTTAGCAGGATCCGTGTTCACCGAGCAGAAAAACGACTTCTCGCTAAAATCATGAAAGTCAAAATTCTGTCCAAACGAGACGTACGAGCGATTTTCTAAAAGTTTGCACATGTTGCTACACGTAATAGCTACAAATGCACGTCGAAAATTTAGCAGGATCCGTGTTCACCGAGCAGAAAAACGACTTCTCGCTAAAATCATGAAAGTCAAAATTCTGTCCAAACGAGACGTACGAGCGATTTTCTAAAAGTTTGCACATGTTGCTACACGTAATAGCTACAAATGCACGTCGAAAATTTAGCAGGATCCGTGTTCACCGAGCAGAAAAACGACTTCTCGCTAAAATCATGAAAGTCAAAATTCTGTCCAAACGAGACGTACGAGCGATTTTCTAAAAGTTTGCACATGTTGCTACACGTAATAGCTACAAATGCACGTCGAAAATTTAGCAGGATCCGTGTTCACCGAGCAGAAAAACGACTTCTCGCTAAAATCATGAAAGTCAAAATTCTGTCCAAACGAGACGTACGAGCGATTTTCTAAAAGTTTGCACATGTTGCTACACGTAATAGCTACAAATGCACGTCGAAAATTTAGCAGGATCCGTGTTCACCGAGCAGAAAAACGACTTCTCGCTAAAATCATGAAAGTCAAAATTCTGTCCAAACGAGACGTACGAGCGATTTTCTAAAAGTTTGCACATGTTGCTACACGTAATAGCTACAAATGCACGTCGAAAATTTAGCAGGATCCGTGTTCACCGAGCAGAAAAACGACTTCTCGCTAAAATCATGAAAGTCAAAATTCTGTCCAAACGAGACGTACGAGCGATTTTCTAAAAGTTTGCACATGTTGCTACACGTAATAGCTACAAATGCACGTCGAAAATTTAGCAGGATCCGTGTTCACCGAGCAGAAAAACGACTTCTCGCTAAAATCATGAAAGTCAAAATTCTGTCCAAACGAGACGTACGAGCGATTTTCTAAAAGTTTGCACATGTTGCTACACGTAATAGCTACAAATGCACGTCGAAAATTTAGCAGGATCCGTGTTCACCGAGCAGAAAAACGACTTCTCGCTAAAATCATGAAAGTCAAAATTCTGTCCAAACGAGACGTACGAGCGATTTTCTAAAAGTTTGCACATGTTGCTACACGTAATAGCTACAAATGCACGTCGAAAATTTAGCAGGATCCGTGTTCACCGAGCAGAAAAACGACTTCTCGCTAAAATCATGAAAGTCAAAATTCTGTCCAAACGAGACGTACGAGCGATTTTCTAAAAGTTTGCACATGTTGCTACACGTAATAGCTACAAATGCACGTCGAAAATTTAGCAGGATCCGTGTTCACCGAGCAGAAAAACGACTTCTCGCTAAAATCATGAAAGTCAAAATTCTGTCCAAACGAGACGTACGAGCGATTTTCTAAAAGTTTGCACATGTTGCTACACGTAATAGCTACAAATGCACGTCGAAAATTTAGCAGGATCCGTGTTCACCGAGCAGAAAAACGACTTCTCGCTAAAATCATGAAAGTCAAAATTCTGTCCAAACGAGACGTACGAGCGATTTTCTAAAAGTTTGCACATGTTGCTACACGTAATAGCTACAAATGCACGTCGAAAATTTAGCAGGATCCGTGTTCACCGAGCAGAAAAACGACTTCTCGCTAAAATCATGAAAGTCAAAATTCTGTCCAAACGAGACGTACGAGCGATTTTCTAAAAGTTTGCACATGTTGCTACACGTAATAGCTACAAATGCACGTCGAAAATTTAGCAGGATCCGTGTTCACCGAGCAGAAAAACGACTTCTCGCTAAAATCATGAAAGTCAAAATTCTGTCCAAACGAGACGTACGAGCGATTTTCTAAAAGTTTGCACATGTTGCTACACGTAATAGCTACAAATGCACGTCGAAAATTTAGCAGGATCCGTGTTCACCGAGCAGAAAAACGACTTCTCGCTAAAATCATGAAAGTCAAAATTCTGTCCAAACGAGACGTACGAGCGATTTTCTAAAAGTTTGCACATGTTGCTACACGTAATAGCTACAAATGCACGTCGAAAATTTAGCAGGATCCGTGTTCACCGAGCAGAAAAACGACTTCTCGCTAAAATCATGAAAGTCAAAATTCTGTCCAAACGAGACGTACGAGCGATTTTCTAAAAGTTTGCACATGTTGCTACACGTAATAGCTACAAATGCACGTCGAAAATTTAGCAGGATCCGTGTTCACCGAGCAGAAAAACGACTTCTCGCTAAAATCATGAAAGTCAAAATTCTGTCCAAACGAGACGTACGAGCGATTTTCTAAAAGTTTGCACATGTTGCTACACGTAATAGCTACAAATGCACGTCGAAAATTTAGCAGGATCCGTGTTCACCGAGCAGAAAAACGACTTCTCGCTAAAATCATGAAAGTCAAAATTCTGTCCAAACGAGACGTACGAGCGATTTTCTAAAAGTTTGCACATGTTGCTACACGTAATAGCTACAAATGCACGTCGAAAATTTAGCAGGATCCGTGTTCACCGAGCAGAAAAACGACTTCTCGCTAAAATCATGAAAGTCAAAATTCTGTCCAAACGAGACGTACGAGCGATTTTCTAAAAGTTTGCACATGTTGCTACACGTAATAGCTACAAATGCACGTCGAAAATTTAGCAGGATCCGTGTTCACCGAGCAGAAAAACGACTTCTCGCTAAAATCATGAAAGTCAAAATTCTGTCCAAACGAGACGTACGAGCGATTTTCTAAAAGTTTGCACATGTTGCTACACGTAATAGCTACAAATGCACGTCGAAAATTTAGCAGGATCCGTGTTCACCGAGCAGAAAAACGACTTCTCGCTAAAATCATGAAAGTCAAAATTCTGTCCAAACGAGACGTACGAGCGATTTTCTAAAAGTTTGCACATGTTGCTACACGTAACAGCTACAAATGCACGTCGAAAATTTAGCAGGATCCGTGTTCACCGAGCAGAAAAACGACTTCTCGCTAAAATCATGAAAGTCAAAATTCTGTCCAAACGAGACGTACGAGCGATTTTCTAAAAGTTTGCACATGTTGCTACACGTAATAGCTACAAATGCACGTCGAAAATTTAGCAGGATCCGTGTTCACCGAGCAGAAAAACGACTTCTCGCTAAAATCATGAAAGTCAAAATTCTGTCCAAACGAGACGTACGAGCGATTTTCTAAAAGTTTGCACATGTTGCTACACGTAATAGCTACAAATGCACGTCGAAAATTTAGCAGGATCCGTGTTCACCGAGCAGAAAAACGACTTCTCGCTAAAATCATGAAAGTCAAAATTCTGTCCAAACGAGACGTACGAGCGATTTTCTAAAAGTTTGCACATGTTGCTACACGTAATAGCTACAAATGCACGTCGAAAATTTAGCAGGATCCGTGTTCACCGAGCAGAAAAACGACTTCTCGCTAAAATCATGAAAGTCAAAATTCTGTCCAAACGAGACGTACGAGCGATTTTCTAAAAGTTTGCACATGTTGCTACACGTAATAGCTACAAATGCACGTCGAAAATTTAGCAGGATCCGTGTTCACCGAGCAGAAAAACGACTTCTCGCTAAAATCATGAAAGTCAAAATTCTGTCCAAACGAGACGTACGAGCGATTTTCTAAAAGTTTGCACATGTTGCTACACGTAATAGCTACAAATGCACGTCGAAAATTTAGCAGGATCCGTGTTCACCGAGCAGAAAAACGACTTCTCGCTAAAATCATGAAAGTCAAAATTCTGTCCAAACGAGACGTACGAGCGATTTTCTAAAAGTTTGCACATGTTGCTACACGTAATAGCTACAAATGCACGTCGAAAATTTAGCAGGATCCGTGTTCACCGAGCAGAAAAACGACTTCTCGCTAAAATCATGAAAGTCAAAATTCTGTCCAAACGAGACGTACGAGCGATTTTCTAAAAGTTTGCACATGTTGCTACACGTAATAGCTACAAATGCACGTCGAAAATTTAGCAGGATCCGTGTTCACCGAGCAGAAAAACGACTTCTCGCTAAAATCATGAAAGTCAAAATTCTGTCCAAACGAGACGTACGAGCGATTTTCTAAAAGTTTGCACATGTTGCTACACGTAATAGCTACAAATGCACGTCGAAAATTTAGCAGGATCCGTGTTCACCGAGCAGAAAAACGACTTCTCGCTAAAATCATGAAAGTCAAAATTCTGTCCAAACGAGACGTACGAGCGATTTTCTAAAAGTTTGCACATGTTGCTACACGTAATAGCTACAAATGCACGTCGAAAATTTAGCAGGATCCGTGTTCACCGAGCAGAAAAACGACTTCTCGCTAAAATCATGAAAGTCAAAATTCTGTCCAAACGAGACGTACGAGCGATTTTCTAAAAGTTTGCACATGTTGCTACACGTAATAGCTACAAATGCACGTCGAAAATTTAGCAGGATCCGTGTTCACCGAGCAGAAAAACGACTTCTCGCTAAAATCATGAAAGTCAAAATTCTGTCCAAACGAGACGTACGAGCGATTTTCTAAAAGTTTGCACATGTTGCTACACGTAATAGCTACAAATGCACGTCGAAAATTTAGCAGGATCCGTGTTCACCGAGCAGAAAAACGACTTCTCGCTAAAATCATGAAAGTCAAAATTCTGTCCAAACGAGACGTACGAGCGATTTTCTAAAAGTTTGCACATGTTGCTACACGTAATAGCTACAAATGCACGTCGAAAATTTAGCAGGATCCGTGTTCACCGAGCAGAAAAACGACTTCTCGCTAAAATCATGAAAGTCAAAATTCTGTCCAAACGAGACGTACGAGCGATTTTCTAAAAGTTTGCACATGTTGCTACACGTAATAGCTACAAATGCACGTCGAAAATTTAGCAGGATCCGTGTTCACCGAGCAGAAAAACGACTTCTCGCTAAAATCATGAAAGTCAAAATTCTGTCCAAACGAGACGTACGAGCGATTTTCTAAAAGTTTGCACATGTTGCTACACGTAATAGCTACAAATGCACGTCGAAAATTTAGCAGGATCCGTGTTCACCGAGCAGAAAAACGACTTCTCGCTAAAATCATGAAAGTCAAAATTCTGTCCAAACGAGACGTACGAGCGATTTTCTAAAAGTTTGCACATGTTGCTACACGTAATAGCTACAAATGCACGTCGAAAATTTAGCAGGATCCGTGTTCACCGAGCAGAAAAACGACTTCTCGCTAAAATCATGAAAGTCAAAATTCTGTCCAAACGTGACGTACGAGCGATTTTCTAAAAGTTTGCACATGTTGCTACACGTAATAGCTACAAATGCACGTCGAAAATTTAGCAGGATCCGTGTTCACCGAGCAGAAAAACGACTTCTCGCTAAAATCATGAAAGTCAAAATTCTGTCCAAACGAGACGTACGAGCGATTTTCTAAAAGTTTGCACATGTTGCTACACGTAATAGCTACAAATGCACGTCGAAAATTTAGCAGGATCCGTGTTCACCGAGCAGAAAAACGACTTCTCGCTAAAATCATGAAAGTCAAAATTCTGTCCAAACGAGACGTACGAGCGATTTTCTAAAAGTTTGCACATGTTGCTACACGTAATAGCTACAAATGCACGTCGAAAATTTAGCAGGATCCGTGTTCACCGAGCAGAAAAACGACTTCTCGCTAAAATCATGAAAGTCAAAATTCTGTGCATACGAGACGTACGAGCGATTTTCTAAAAGTTTGCACATGTTGCTACACGTAATAGCTACAAATGCACGTCGAAAATTTAGCAGGATCCGTGTTCACCGAGCAGAAAAACGACTTCTCGCTAAAATCATGAAAGTCAAAATTCTGTGCCAAACGAGACGTACGAGCGATTTTCTAAAAGTTTGCACATGTTGCTACACGTAATAGCTACAAATGCACGTCGAAAATTTAGCAGGATCCGTGTTCACCGAGCAGAAAAACGACTTCTCTGCTAAAATCATGAAAGTCAAAATTCTGTCCAAGCGAGACGTACGAGCGATTTTCTAAAAGTTTGCACATGTTGCTACACGTAATAGCTACAAATGCACGTCGAAAATTTAGCAGGATCCGTGTTCACCGAGCAGAAAAACGACTTCTCGCTAAAATCATGAAAGTCAAAATTCTGTCCAAACGAGACGTACGAGCGATTTTCTAAAAGTTTGCACATGTTGCTACACGTAATAGCTACAAATGCACGTCGAAAATTTAGCAGGATCCGTGTTCACCGAGCAGAAAAACGACTTCTCGCTAAAATCATGAAAGTCAAAATTCTGTCCAAACGAGACGTACGAGCGATTTTCTAAAAGTTTGCACATGTTGCTACACGTAATAGCTACAAATGCACGTCGAAAATTTAGCAGGATCCGTGTTCACCGAGCAGAAAAACGACTTCTCGCTAAAATCATGAAAGTCAAAATTCTGTCCAAACGAGACGTACGAGCGATTTTCTAAAAGTTTGCACATGTTGCTACACGTAATAGCTACAAATGCACGTCGAAAATTTAGCAGGATCCGTGTTCACCGAGCAGAAAAACGACTTCTCGCTAAAATCATGAAAGTCAAAATTCTGTCCAAACGAGACGTACGAGCGATTTTCTAAAAGTTTGCACATGTTGCTACACGTAATAGCTACAAATGCACGTCGAAAATTTAGCAGGATCCGTGTTCACCGAGCAGAAAAACGACTTCTCGCTAAAATCATGAAAGTCAAAATTCTGTCCAAACGAGACGTACGAGCGATTTTCTAAAAGTTTGCACATGTTGCTACACGTAATAGCTACAAATGCACGTCGAAAATTTAGCAGGATCCGTGTTCACCGAGCAGAAAAACGACTTCTCGCTAAAATCATGAAAGTCAAAATTCTGTCCAAACGAGACGTACGAGCGATTTTCTAAAAGTTTGCACATGTTGCTACACGTAATAGCTACAAATGCACGTCGAAAATTTAGCAGGATCCGTGTTCACCGAGCAGAAAAACGACTTCTCGCTAAAATCATGAAAGTCAAATTCTGTCCAAACGAGACGTACGAGCGATTTTCTAAAAGTTTGCACATGTTGCTACACGTAATAGCTACAAATGCACGTCGAAAATTTAGCAGGATCCGTGTTCACCGAGCAGAAAAACGACTTCTCGCTAAAATCATGAAAGTCAAAATTCTGTCCAAACGAGACGTACGAGCGATTTTCTAAAAGTTTGCACATGTTGCTACACGTAATAGCTACAAATGCACGTCGAAAATTTAGCAGGATCCGTGTTCACCGAGCAGAAAACGACTTCTCGCTAAAATCATGAAAGTCAAAATTCTGTCCAAACGAGACGTACGAGCGATTTTCTAAAAGTTTGCACATGTTGCTACACGTAATAGCTACAAATGCACGTCGAAAATTTAGCAGGATCCGTGTTCACCGAGCAGAAAAACGACTTCTCGCTAAAATCATGAAAGTCAAAATTCTGTCCAAACGAGACGTACGAGCGATTTTCTAAAAGTTTGCACATGTTGCTACACGTAATAGCTACAAATGCACGTCGAAAATTTAGCAGGATCCGTGTTCACCGAGCAGAAAAACGACTTCTCGCTAAAATCATGAAAGTCAAAATTCTGTCCAAACGAGACGTACGAGCGATTTTCTAAAAGTTTGCACATGTTGCTACACGTAATAGCTACAAATGCACGTCGAAAATTTAGCAGGATCCGTGTTCACCGAGCAGAAAAACGACTTCTCGCTAAAATCATGAAAGTCAAAATTCTGTCCAAACGAGACGTACGAGCGATTTTCTAAAAGTTTGCACATGTTGCTACACGTAATAGCTACAAATGCACGTCGAAAATTAGCAGGATCCGTGTTCACCGAGCAGAAAAACGACTTCTCGCTAAAATCATGAAAGTCAAAATTCTGTCCAAACGAGACGTACGAGCGATTTTCTAAAAGTTTGCACATGTTGCTACACGTAATAGCTACAAATGCACGTCGAAAATTTAGCAGGATCCGTGTTAACCGAGCAGAAAAACGACTTCTCGCTAAAATCATGAAAGTCAAAATTCTGTCCAAACGAGACGTACGAGCGATTTTCTAAAAGTTTGCACATGTTGCTACACGTAATAGCTACAAATGCA
Organism: Colletes latitarsis; assembly: GCF_051014445.1. NCBI lineage: Eukaryota > Metazoa > Arthropoda > Insecta > Hymenoptera > Colletidae > Colletes > Colletes latitarsis. The sequence goes on along the minus strand of NC_135138.1, from coordinate 19,271,307 downwards.
CGTCGAAAATTTAGCAGGATCCGTGTTCACCGAGCAGAAAAACGACTTCTCGCTAAAATCATGAAAGTCAAAATTCTGTCCAAACGAGACGTACGAGCGATTTTCTAAAAGTTTGCACATGTTGCTACACGTAATAGCTACAAATGCACGTCGAAAATTTAGCAGGATCCGTGTTCACCGAGCAGAAAAACGACTTCTCGCTAAAATCATGAAAGTCAAAATTCTGTCCAAACGAGACGTACGGAGCGATTTTCTAAAAGTTTGCACATTTTGCTACACGTAATAGCTACAAATGCACGTCGAAAATTTAGCAGGATCCGTGTTCACCGAGCAGAAAAACGACTTCTCGCTAAAATCATGAAAGTCAAAATTCTGTCCAAACGAGACGTACGAGCGATTTTCTAAAAGTTTGCACATGTTGCTACACGTAATAGCTACAAATGCACGTCGAAAATTTAGCAGGATCCGTGTTCACCGAGCAGAAAAACGACTTCTCGCTAAAATCATGAAAGTCAAAATTCTGTCCAACGAGACGTACGAGCGATTTTCTAAAAGTTTGCACATGTTGCTACACGTAATAGCTACAAATGCACGTCGAAAATTTAGCAGGATCCGTGTTCACCGAGCAGAAAAACGACTTCTCGCTAAAATCATGAAAGTCAAAATTCTGTCCAAACGAGACGTACGAGCGATTTTCTAAAAGATTGCACATGTTGCTACACGTAATAGCTACAAATGCACGTCGAAAATTTAGCAGGATCCGTGTTCACCGAGCAGAAAAACGACTTCTCGCTAAAATCATGAAGTCAAATTCTGTCCAAACGAGACGTACGAGCGATTTTCTAAAAGTTTGCACATTTTGCTACACGTAATAACTACAAATGCACGTCGAAAATTTAGCAGGATCCGTGTTCACCGAGCAGAAAAACGACTTCTCGCTAAAATCATGAAAGTCAAAATTCTGTCCAAACGAGACGTAGGAGCGATTTTCTAAAAGTTTGCACATGTTGCTACACGTAATAGCTACAAATGCACGTCGAAAATTTAGCAGGATCCGTGTTCACCGAGCAGAAAACGACTTCTCGCTAAAATCATGAAAGTCAAAATTCTGTCCAAACGAGACGTACGAGCGATTTTCTAAAAGTTTGCACATGTTGCTACACGTAATAGCTACAAATGCACGTCGAAAATTTAGCTGGATCCGTGTTCACCGAGCAGAAAAACGACTTCTCGCTAAAATCATGAATGTCAAAATTCTGTCCAAACGAGACGTACGAGCGATTTTCTAAAAGTTGCACATGTTGCTACACGTAATAGCTACAAATGCACGTCGAAAATTAGCAGGATCCGTGTTCACCGAGCAGAAAAACGACTTCTCGCTAAAATCATGAAAGTCAAAATTCTGTCCAAACGAGACGTACGAGCGATTTTCTAAAAGTTTGCACATGTTGCTACACGTAATAGCTACAAATGCACGTCGAAAATTTAGCAGGATCCGTGTTCACCGAGCAGAAAAACGACTTCTCGCTAAAAGTCATGAAAGTCAAAATTCTGTCCAAACGAGACGTACGAGCGATTTTCTAAAAGTTTGCACATGTTGCTACACGTAATAGCGACAAATGCACGTCGAAAATTTACCAGGATCCGTGTTCACCGAGCAGAAAAACGACTTCTCGCTAAAATCATGAAAGTCAAAATTCTGTCCAAACGAGACGTACGAGCGATTTTCTAAAAGTTTGCACATGTTGCTACACGTAATAGCTACAAATGCACGTCGAAAATTTAGCAGGATCCGTGTTCACCGAGCAGAAAAACGACTTCTCGCTAAAATCATGAAAGTCAACATTCTGTCCAAACGAGACGTACGAGCGATTTTCTAAAGTTTGCACATGTTGCTACACGTAATAGCTACAAATGCACGTCGAAAATTTAGCAGGATCCGTGTTCACCGAGCAGAAAAACGACTTCTCGCTAAAATCATGAAAGTCAAAATTCTGTGCAAACGAGACGTACGAGCGATTTTCTAAAAGTTTGCACATGTTGCTACACGTAATAGCTACAAATGCACGTCGAAAATTTAGCAGGATCCGTGTTCACCGAGCAGAAAAACGACTTCTCGCTAAAATCATGAAAGTCAAAATTCTGTCCAAACGAGACGTACGAGCGATTTTCTAAAAGTTTGCACATGTTGCTACACGTAATAGCTACAAATGCACGTCGAAAATTTAGCAGGATCCGTGTTCACCGAGCAGAAAAACGACTTCTCGCTAAAATCATGAAAGTCAAAATTCTGTCCAAACGAGACGTACGAGCGATTTTCTAAAAGTTTGCACATGTTGCTACACGTAATAGCTACAAATGCACGTCGAAAATTTAGCAGGATCCGTGTTCACCGAGCAGAAAAACGACTTCTCGCTAAAATCATGAAAGTCAAAATTCTGTCCAAACGAGACGTACGAGCGATTTTCTAAAAGTTTGCACATGTTGCTACACGTAATAGCTACAAATGCACGTCGAAAATTTAGCAGGATCCGTGTTCACCGAGCAGAAAAACGACTTCTCGCTAAAATCATGAAAGTCAAAATTCTGTCCAAACGAGACGTACGAGCGATTTTCTAAAAGTTTGCACATGTTGCTACACGTAATAGCTACAAATGCACGTCGAAAATTTAGCAGGATCCGTGTTCACCGAGCAGAAAAACGACTTCTCGCTAAAATCATGAAAGTCAAAATTCTGTCCAAACGAGACGTACGAGCGATTTTCTAAAAGTTTGCACATGTTGCTACACGTAATAGCTACAAATGCACGTCGAAAATTTAGCAGGATCCGTGTTCACCGAGCAGAAAAACGACTTCTCGCTAAAATCATGAAAGTCAAAATTCTGTCCAAACGAGACGTACGAGCGATTTTCTAAAAGTTTGCACATGTTGCTACACGTAATAGCTACAAATGCACGTCGAAAATTTAGCAGGATCCGTGTTCACCGAGCAGAAAAACGACTTCTCGCTAAAATCATGAAAGTCAAAATTCTGTCCAAACGAGACGTACGAGCGATTTTCTAAAAGTTTGCACATGTTGCTACACGTAATAGCTACAAATGCACGTCGAAAATTTAGCAGGATCCGTGTTCACCGAGCAGAAAAACGACTTCTCGCTAAAATCATGAAAGTCAAAATTCTGTCCAAACGAGACGTACGAGCGATTTTCTAAAAGTTTGCACATGTTGCTACACGTAATAGCTACAAATGCACGTCGAAAATTTAGCAGGATCCGTGTTCACCGAGCAGAAAAACGACTTCTCGCTAAAATCATGAAAGTCAAAATTCTGTCCAAACGAGACGTACGAGCGATTTTCTAAAAGTTTGCACATGTTGCTACACGTAATAGCTACAAATGCACGTCGAAAATTTAGCAGGATCCGTGTTCACCGAGCAGAAAAACGACTTCTCGCTAAAATCATGAAAGACAAAATTCTGTCCAAACGAGACGTACGAGCGATTTTCTAAAAGTTTGCACATGTTGCTACACGTAATAGCTACAAATGCACGTCGAAAATTTAGCAGGATCCGTGTTCACCGAGCAGAAAAACGACTTCTCGCTAAAATCATGAAAGACAAAATTCTGTCCAAACGAGACGTACGAGCGATTTTCTAAAAGTTTGCACATGTTGCTACACGTAATAGCTACAAATGCACGTCGAAAATTTAGCAGGATCCGTGTTCACCGAGCAGAAAAACGACTTCTCGCTAAAATCATGAAAGTCAAAATTCTGTCCAAACGAGACGTACGAGCGATTTTCTAAAAGTTTGCACATGTTGCTACACGTAATAGCTACAAATGCACGTCGAAAATTTAGCAGGATCCGTGTTCACAGAGCAGAAAAACGACTTCTCGCTAAAATCATGAAAGTCAAAATTCTGTCCAAACGAGACGTACGAGCGATTTTCTACAAGTTTGCACATGTTGCTACACGTAATAGCTACAAATGCACGTCGAAAATTTAGCAGGATCCGTGTTTACCGAGCAGAAAAACGACTTCTCGCTAAAATCATGAAAGTCAAAATTCTGTCCAAACGAGACGTACGAGCGATTTTCTAAAAGTTTGCACATGTTGCTACACGTAATAGCTACAAATGCATGTCGAAAATTTAGCAGGATCCGTGTTCACCGAGCAGAAAAACGACTTCTCGCTAAAATCATGAAAGTCAAAATTCTGTCCAAACGAGACGTACGAGCGATTTTCTAAAAGTTTGCACATGTTGCTACACGTAATAGCTACAAATGCACGTCGAAAATTTAGCAGGATCCGTGTTCACCGAGCAGAAAAACGACTTCTCGCTAAAATCATGAAAGTCAAAATTCTGTGCAAACGAGACGTACGAGCGATTTTCTAAAAGTTTGCACATGTTGCTACACGTAATAGCTACAAATGCACGTCGAAAATTTAGCAGGATCCGTGTTCACCTAGCAGAAAAACGACTTCTCGCTAAAATCATGAAAGTCAAAATTCTGTCCAAACGAGACGTACGAGCGATTTTCTAAAAGTTTGCACATGTTGCTACACGTAATAGCTACAAATGCACGTCGAAAATTTAGCAGGATCCGTGTTCACCGACCAGAAAAACGACTTCTCGCTAAAATCATGAAAGTCAAAATTCTGTCCAAACGAGACGTACGAGCGATTTTCTAAAAGTTTGCACATGTTGCTACACGTAATAGCTACAAATGCACGTCGAAAATTTAGCAGGATCCGTGTTCACCGAGCAGAAAAACGACTTCTCGCTAAAATCATGAAAGTCAAAATTCTGTCCAAACGAGACGTACGTGCGATTTTCTAAAAGTTTGCACATGTTGCTACACGTAATAGCTACAAATGCACGTCGAAAATTTAGCAGGATCCGTGTTCACCGAGCAGAAAAACGACTTCTCGCTATAATCATGAAAGTCAAAATTCTGTCCAAACGAGACGTACGAGCGATTTTCTAAAAGTTTACACATGTTGCTACACGTAATAGCTACAAATGCACGTCGAAAATTTAGCAGGATCCGTGTTCACCGAGCAGAAAAACGACTTCTCGCTAAAATCATGAAAGTCAAAATTCTGTCCAAACGAGACGTACGAGCGATTTTCTAAAAGTTTGCACATGTTGCTACACGTAATAGCTACAAATGCACGTCGAAAATTTAGCAGGATCCGTGTTCACCGAGCAGAAAAACGACTTCTCGCTAAAATCATGAAAGGCAAAATTCTGTCCAAACGAGACGTACGAGCGATTTTCTAAAAGTTTGCACATGTTGCTACACGTAATAGCTACAAATGCACGTCGAAAATTTAGCAGGATCCGTGTTCACCGAGCAGAAAAACTTCTTCTCGCTAAAATCATGAAAGTCAAAATTCTGTCCAAACGAGACGTACGAGCGATTTTCTAAAAGTTTGCACATGTTGCTACACGTAATAGCTACAAATGCACGTCGAAAATTTAGCAGGATCCGTGTTCACCGAGCAGAAAAACGACTTCTCGCTAAAATCATGAAAGTCAAAATTCTGTCCAAACGAGACGTACGAGCGATTTTCTAAAAGTTTGCACATGTTGCTACACGTAATAGCTACAAATGCACGTCGAAAATTTAGCAGGATCCGTGTTCACCGAGCAGAAAAACGACTTCTCGCTAAAATCATGAAAGTCAAAATTCTGTGCAAACGAGACGTACGAGCGATTTTCTAAAAGTTTGCACATGTTGCTACACGTAATAGCTACAAATGCACGTCGAAAATTTAGCAGGATCCGTGTTCACCGAGCAGAAAAACGACTTCTCGCTAAAATCATGAAAGTCAAAATTCTGTCCAAACCAGACGTACGAGCGATTTTCTAAAAGTTTGCACATGTTGCTACACGTAATAGCTACAAATGCACGTCGAAAATTTAGCAGGATCCGTGTTCACCGAGCAGAAAAACGACTTCTCGCTAAAATCATGAAAGTCAAAATTCTGTCGAAACGAGTCGTACGAGCGATTTTCTAAAAGTTTGCACATGTTGCTACACGTAATAGCTACAAATGCACGTCGAAAATTTAGCAGGATCCGTGTTCACCAAGCAGAAAAACGACTTCTCGCTAAAATCATGAAAGTCAAAATTCTGTCCAAACGAGACGTACGAGCGATTTTCTAAAAGTTTGCACATGTTGCTACACGTAATAGCTACAAATGCACGTCGAAAATTTAGCAGGATCCGTGTTCACCGAGCAGAAAAACGACTTCTCGCTAAAATCATGAAAGTCAAAATTCTGTCCAAACGAGACGTACGAGCGATTTTCTAAAAGTTTGCACATGTTGCTACACGTAATAGCTACAAATGCACGTCGAAAATTTAGCAGGATCCGTGTTCACCGAGCAGAAAAACGACTTCTCGCTAAAATCATGAAAGTCAAAATTCTGTCCAAACGAGACGTACGAGCGATTTTCTAAAAGTTTGCACATGTTGCTACACGTAATAGCTACAAATGCACGTCGAAAATTTAGCAGGATCCGTGTTCACCGAGCAGAAAAACGACTTCTCGCTAAAATCATGAAAGTCAAAATTCTGTGCAAACGAGACGTACGAGCGATTTTCTAAAAGTTTGCACATGTTGCTACACGTAATAGCTACAAATGCACGTCGAAAATTTAGCAGGATCCGTGTTCACCGACCAGAAAAACGACTTCTCGCTAAAATCATGAAAGTCAAAATTCTGTCCAAACGAGACGTACGAGCGATTTTCTAAAAGTTTGCACATGTTGCTACACGTAATAGCTACAAATGCACGTCGAAAATTTAGCAGAATCCGTGTTCACCGAGCAGAAAAACGACTTCTCGCTAAAATCATGAAAGTCAAAATTCTGTCGAAACGAGTCGTACGAGCGATTTTCTAAAAGTTTGCACATGTTGCTACACGTAATAGCTACAAATGCACGTCGAAAATTTAGCAGGATCCGTGTTCACCAAGCAGAAAAACGACTTCTCGCTAAAATCATGAAAGTCAAAATTCTGTCCAAACGAGACGTACGAGCGATTTTCTAAAAGTTTGCACATGTTGCTACACGTAACAGCTACAAATGCACGTCGAAAATTTAGCAGGATCCGTGTTCACCGAGCAGAAAAACGACTTCTCGCTAAAATCATGAAAGTCAAAATTCTGTCCAAACGAGACGTACGAGCGATTTTCTAAAAGTTTGCACATGTTGCTACACGTAATAGCTACAAATGCACGTCGAAAATTTAGCAGGATCCGTGTTCACCGAGCAGAAAAACGACTTCTCGCTAAAATCATGAAAGTCAAAATTCTGTCCAAACGAGACGTACGAGCGATTTTCTAAAAGTTTGCACATGTTGCTACACGTAATAGCTACAAATGCACGTCGAAAATTTAGCAGGATCCGTGTTCACCGAGCAGAAAAACGACTTCTCGCAAAAATCATGAAAGTCAAAATTCTGTGCAAACGAGACGTACGAGCGATTTTCTAAATGTTTGCACATGTTGCTACACGTAATAGCTACAAATGCACGTCGAAAATTTAGCAGGATCCGTGTTCACCTAGCAGAAAAACGACTTCTCGCTAAAATCATGAAAGTCAAAATTCTGTCCAAACGAGACGTACGAGCGATTTTCTAAAAGTTTGCACATGTTGCTACACGTAATAGCTACAAATGCACGTCGAAAATTTAGCAGGATCCGTGTTCACCGACCAGAAAAACGACTTCTCGCTAAAATCATGAAAGTCAAAATTCTGTCCAAACGAGACGTACGAGCGATTTTCTAAAAGTTTGCACATGTTGCTACACGTAATAGCTACAAATGCACGTCGAAAATTTAGCAGGATCCGTGTTCACCGAGCAGAAAAACGACTTCTCGCTATAATCATGAAAGTCAAAATTCTGTCCAAACGAGACGTTCGAGCGATTTTCTAAAAGTTTACACATGTTGCTACACGTAATAGCTACAAATGCACGTCGAAAATTTAGCAGGATCCGTGTTCACCGAGCAGAAAAACGACTTCTCGCTAAAATCATGAAAGTCAAAATTCTGTCCAAACGAGACGTACGAGCGATTTTCTAAAAGTTTGCACATGTTGCTACACGTAATAGCTACAAATGCACGTCGAAAATTTAGCAGGATCCGTGTTCACCGAGCAGAAAAACGACTTCTCGCTAAAATCATGAAAGGCAAAATTCTGTCCAAACGAGACGTACGAGCGATTTTCTAAAAGTTTGCACATGTTGCTACACGTAATAGCTACAAATGCACGTCGAAAATTTAGCAGGATCCGTGTTCACCGAGCAGAAAAACGACTTCTCGCTAAAATCATGAAAGTCAAAATTCTGTCCAAACGAGACGTACGAGCGATTTTCTAAAAGTTTGCACATGTTGCTACACGTAATAGCTACAAATGCACGTCGAAAATTTAGCAGGATCCGTGTTCACCGAGCAGAAAAACGACTTCTCGCTAAAATCATGAAAGTCAAAATTCTGTCCAAACGAGACGTACGAGCGATTTTCTAAAAGTTTGCACATGTTGCTACACGTAATAGCTACAAATGCACGTCGAAAATTTAGCAGGATCCGTGTTCACCGAGCAGAAAAACGACTTCTCGCTAAAATCATGAAAGTCAAAATTCTGTGCAAACGAGACGTACGAGCGATTTTCTAAAAGTTTGCACATGTTGCTACACGTAATAGCTACAAATGCACGTCGAAAATTTAGCAGGATCCGTGTTCATCGAGCAGAAAAACGACTTCTCGCTAAAATCATGAAAGTCAAAATTCTGTCCAAACGAGACGTACGAGCGATGTTCTAAAAGTTTGCACATGTTGCTACACGTAATAGCTACAAATGCACGTCGAAAATTTAGCAGGATCCGTGTTCACCGAGCAGAAAAACGACTTCTCGTTAAAATCATGAAAGTCAAAATTCTGTCGAAACGAGTCGTACGAGCGATTTTCTAAAAGTTTGCACATGTTGCTACACGTAATAGCTACAAATGCACGTCGAAAATTTAGCAGGATCCGTGTTCACCAAGCAGAAAAACGACTTCTCGCTAAAATCATGAAAGTCAAAATTCTGTCCAAACGAGACGTACGAGCGATTTTCTAAAAGTTTGCACATGTTGCTACACGTAATAGCTACAAATGCACGTCGAAAATTTAGCAGGATCCGTGTTCACCGAGCAGAAAAACGACTTCTCGCTAAAATCATGAAAGTCAAAATTCTGTCCAAACGAGACGTACGAGCGATTTTCTAAAAGTTTGCACATGTTGCTACACGTAATAGCTACAAATGCACGTCGAAAATTTAGCAGGATCCGTGTTCACCGAGCAGAAAAACGACTTCTCGCTAAAATCATGAAAGTCAAAATTCTGTCCAAACGAGACGTACGAGCGATTTTCTAAAAGTTTGCACATGTTGCTACACGTAATAGCTACAAATGCACGTCGAAAATTTAGCAGGATCCGTGTTCACCGAGCAGAAAAACGACTTCTCGCTAAAATCATGAAAGTCAAAATTCTGTCCAAACGAGACGTACGAGCGATTTTCTAAAAGTTTGCACATGTTGCTACACGTAATAGCTACAAATGCACGTCGAAAATTTAGCAGGATCCGTGTTCACCGAGCAGAAAAACGACTTCTCGCTAAAATCATGAAAGTCAAAATTCTGTGCAAACGAGACGTACGAGCGATTTTCTAAAAGTTTGCACATGTTGCTACACGTAATAGCTACAAATGCACGTCGAAAATTTAGCAGGATCCGTGTTCACCGACCAGAAAAACGACTTCTCGCTAAAATCATGAAAGTCAAAATTCTGTCCAAACGAGACGTACGAGCGATTTTCTAAAAGTTTGCACATGTTGCTACACGTAATAGCTACAAATGCACGTCGAAAATTTAGTAGGATCCGTGTTCACCGAGCAGAAAAACGACTTCTCGCTAAAATCATGAAAGTCAAAATTCTGTCCAAACGAGACGTACGAGCGATTTTCTAAAAGTTTGCACATGTTGCTACACGTAATAGCTACAAATGCACGTCGAAAATTTAGCAGGATCCGTGTTCACCGAGCAGAAAAACGACTTCTCGCTAAAATCATGAAAGTCAAAATTCTGTCCAAACGAGACGTACGAGCGATTTTCTAAAAGTTTGCACATGTTGCTACACGTAATAGCTACAAATGCACGTCGAAAATTTAGCAGGATCCGTGTTCACCGAGCAGAAAAACGACTTCTCGCTAAAATCATGAAAGTCAAAATTCTGTCCAAACGAGACGTACGAGCGATTTTCTAAAAGTTTGCACATGTTGCTACACGTAATAGCTACAAATGCACGTCGAAAATTTAGCAGGATCCGTGTTCACCGAGCAGAAAAACGACTTCTCGCTAAAATCATGAAAGTCAAAATTCTGTCCAAACGAGACGTACGAGCGATTTTCTAAAAGTTTGCACATGTTGCTACACGTAATAGCTACAAATGCACGTCGAAAATTTAGCAGGATCCGTGTTCACCGAGCAGAAAAACGACTTCTCGCTAAAATCATGAAAGTCAAAATTCTGTCCAAACGAGACGTACGAGCGATTTTCTAAAAGTTTGCACATGTTGCTACACGTAATAGCTACAAATGCACGTCGAAAATTTAGCAGGATCCGTGTTCACCGAGCAGAAAAACGACTTCTCGCTAAAATCATGAAAGTCAAAATTCTGTCCAAACGAGACGTACGAGCGATTTTCTAAAAGTTTGCACATGTTGCTACACGTAATAGCTACAAATGCACGTCGAAAATTTAGCAGGATCCGTGTTCACCGAGCAGAAAAACGACTTCTCGCTAAAATCATGAAAGTCAAAATTCTGTCCAAACGAGACGTACGAGCGATTTTCTAAAAGTTTGCACATGTTGCTACACGTAATAGCTACAAATGCACGTCGAAAATTTAGCAGGATCCGTGTTCACCGAGCAGAAAAACGACTTCTCGCTAAAATCATGAAAGTCAAAATTCTGTCCAAACGAGACGTACGAGCGATTTTCTAAAAGTTTGCACATGTTGCTACACGTAATAGCTACAAATGCACGTCGAAAATTTAGCAGGATCCGTGTTCACCGAGCAGAAAAACGACTTCTCGCTAAAATCATGAAAGTCAAAATTCTGTCCAAACGAGACGTACGAGCGATTTTCTAAAAGTTTGCACATGTTGCTACACGTAATAGCTACAAATGCACGTCGAAAATTTAGCAGGATCCGTGTTCACCGAGCAGAAAAACGACTTCTCGCTAAAATCATGAAAGTCAAAATTCTGTCCAAACGAGACGTACGAGCGATTTTCTAAAAGTTTGCACATGTTGCTACACGTAATAGCTACAAATGCACGTCGAAAATTTAGCAGGATCCGTGTTCACCGAGCAGAAAAACGACTTCTCGCTAAAATCATGAAAGTCAAAATTCTGTCCAAACGAGACGTACGAGCGATTTTCTAAAAGTTTGCACATGTTGCTACACGTAATAGCTACAAATGCACGTCGAAAATTTAGCAGGATCCGTGTTCACCGAGCAGAAAAACGACTTCTCGCTAAAATCATGAAAGTCAAAATTCTGTCCAAACGAGACGTACGAGCGATTTTCTAAAAGTTTGCACATGTTGCTACACGTAATAGCTACAAATGCACGTCGAAAATTTAGCAGGATCCGTGTTCACCGAGCAGAAAAACGACTTCTCGCTAAAATCATGAAAGTCAAAATTCTGTCCAAACGAGACGTACGAGCGATTTTCTAAAAGTTTGCACATGTTGCTACACGTAATAGCTACAAATGCACGTCGAAAATTTAGCAGGATCCGTGTTCACCGAGCAGAAAAACGACTTCTCGCTAAAATCATGAAAGTCAAAATTCTGTCCAAACGAGACGTACGAGCGATTTTCTAAAAGTTTGCACATGTTGCTACACGTAATAGCTACAAATGCACGTCGAAAATTTAGCAGGATCCGTGTTCACCGAGCAGAAAAACGACTTCTCGCTAAAATCATGAAAGTCAAAATTCTGTCCAAACGAGACGTACGAGCGATTTTCTAAAAGTTTGCACATGTTGCTACACGTAATAGCTACAAATGCACGTCGAAAATTTAGCAGGATCCGTGTTCACCGAGCAGAAAAACGACTTCTCGCTAAAATCATGAAAGTCAAAATTCTGTCCAAACGAGACGTACGAGCGATTTTCTAAAAGTTTGCACATGTTGCTACACGTAATAGCTACAAATGCACGTCGAAAATTTAGCAGGATCCGTGTTCACCGAGCAGAAAAACGACTTCTCGCTAAAATCATGAAAGTCAAAATTCTGTCCAAACGAGACGTACGAGCGATTTTCTAAAAGTTTGCACATGTTGCTACACGTAATAGCTACAAATGCACGTCGAAAATTTAGCAGGATCCGTGTTCACCGAGCAGAAAAACGACTTCTCGCTAAAATCATGAAAGTCAAAATTCTGTCCAAACGAGACGTACGAGCGATTTTC